>NC_029780.3:4634571-4666385 GCF_000817695.3 Arachis duranensis
ATATCGGACGAGGAAATCTAGAATATCCACCAATGTCTTAGGAGTCTGCAATCGGAACATGAATTTTGTCTATGTCCTTAGCGGTTGGGAAGGATCGGCATCTGATTCAAGGGTACTTAGGGATGCTATTACTCGACGTAATGGCTTGAAAATACCTATTGGTATGTCTAGAGTAATCTTTTGAAAAGAATAATAACTATTGTTTATGAGAATTACAATGTATTTCTTATATTTTTTCATCCTTTCGTTTTAGGGTGTTATTACTTAGTGGATGCTGGCTATACCAATGGGAGAGGATTTTTATCTCCTTATAGAAATGTTCGCTATCATGTGAATGAGTGGGTTCAAGGTCATCGGGCACCACAAAATCGTCTAGAGTTATTTAATAAGAAGCATTCTTCGGCTAGAAATGTGATTGAGCGGTGCTTTGGGTTGCTTAAGAAAAGATGGGCAATTCTACGAAGTCCCTCGTTCTATCCTATTAGGGTTCAAAGCCACATTATTATTGCTTGTTGTTTGTTACAAAATTTTATTCGTATGAACATGGATGTTGATCCCGAAGAAGATGCAACTCTTTTGCCAGAACACATACCGGTAGGAGATGATACTATTGTTGATGAAGCTGACACTATTGATGTTGTGGAAAGTAGCCATGAGTGGACTCAATGGCGTGAGGACCTAGCAACCGAGATGTGGGAAATATGGAGAGGAGAACGTGGCGCGTAAAGTTTTTATGCTTTGCTAGTTTTTTTATGTTTGCAATTGTCCTAGACTATAGATTATTGTATTTGAATTCATTTGAGCTTTTTTCTTTATGCAATATGTATTTGCCAACTCGGATTCATAATTTGTATTCTAATTAAACATATAATTAGACAAGGGTTTGTTTTAATTGTTTCAAAAAGATGTCAAAATTCTAGAAAAGTATTGAAATCTTTGAAGATGTTAATATTGTGCTACTGATTATTTTAATTGTACTGCACTTATAATTTCGAGGTAGTACTTTTCTGCACTAAATTTGCTAGTAGGTTTTACTTTGCTGTAAGTAATTCTAAAGCTAATTCTAATACCATTGAACTCTAATTTTGATAGTAATTATGCTGCCATGGTTTACTTTATTTGTTATTGTGCATAAAGATTAGCTAGCAGCAAATGGCCTCCACACCCCGCCAATGGACTGAACAAGAAACTGAACAATTTGTGGCGTTCACGGAGGAATTGGTTGTTGAAGGCAAGAGGGCAGATGCCGGTCAATTTAAGCCAGGGGCATTTCAAAAACTGGCGGACAAGATGAATGAGAAGTTTCCTGGATGTGGTCTCACTGTGAAGCACATCAGAAACAAACACAAGCGCCTGAAAGAAAAATATATGTTTGTGGCTGAGATGTTGGGTTGTAGTGGTTTTGGGTGGAATTCTGAAAAGATGTGTGTTGAAGTGGATAGTAAACAAGTATTGGAAGCTTGGGGAAAGGTGAGATAGTAATTTTTACGCATTTAATCATTCTTCTTAGCAAGAACTTTTTAATTTTCATGTAATTGGATGCTTTGTTTTATGTTGTACAGGGTCGCAATGTTACACTCTACACTCCAGGCAAGCCATTTCCGTTGTTTGAACGTCTTGGGGGTATTTTTGGCAAGGATAGAGCTACTGGTCTTGATGCATGTAGTGGAAAAGATGCTGAAGAAGATGTCACACCGGGCTCTACATTTGCTGCGGCCACAGCTGGTGGCTTGGGTTTAGCTGGAGATGATGTTGACATGGAGGACTTAGCAGCTGCCGAGAGCGAACTACCCAATACCTTTTCAACCTCGTTTGCCTCTTCAAGTGAGAAAAATCAAGGACGTCACACTGCAACTAAGAAAAACAATGATGCTGCAGTCCTATCAAACTTAGCTGAAACTTTTAAAGCTGCGGTTGAGGATCAAGGAAAGCATGTGCAGGTTCTAGCCAATGCAATGTCTGGTGTTAATGAGCAAGTGAATCTTGGCCGAACGCTAAAGAGTCTTGGTTTTAACACAATGGAGATCGTGCAAATTGCAAAGAAATTTGTGCAGAATCCAGAATTGAAGGCAACCTTTTGGAGTTTGGACGAAGAAAAGGCAGCATTCGCACGAGATATAATGGAAAACTTTTAGCTATTGTTGGGTGTCGTTGGTGGTCTTAGTTGTTAGCATATTATGGTCTCTTTTGCTAAAACTTATTAGACTTTTTCAGTCTTATGTTGTGCAATCCTACCAAAAGACTTATTGAATTCTGCATTATGTATATTAGGTTTCTGCACTTAAGTTATTTATCAGGTGAGTGTGTGCAACTTTGCACTTAAATTTGTGCAAAACTGCAAAATTCTATTGAATTCTGCATTATCTATGTTAATCTTCTGCACTTAATCTATTTATCAGGTGAATATTAATTGTATTGTGTAATATTGTCTCAAAAATTTATGCACTTCCACAGATTTGGAATGAAAAATTGCTTACAACTTGTGTTTTCTTAATCCTGTGTTGATGTTTATAACCTGAATTCTTAATTTCTGCACTGACATATTTGTGCAAATCATTCAAGATATAACTCCAAACACTGTTGGTAAAAAAAGGAACAATGCAAACCAAAGTAAACATCAAAGAAACAACTTTTCATTGAATTTTCAATTCATATAATTTCATTACAAAAGAAGGACCCAGCAATCGTATATTTGCTAAAGCTAAACACAAATTACTCTTATGCTATTGTTTGTCATGATCCATTGTAAAAATACAAAGCCAAATATGACAAAAGAAAAATACAACTTTCAAAGTCTATTAATATCCCAACAGCCATCATAAGATACTAGCGCTTTGTCTTCTCCTCTTGTAGCTTTATTCCTTGAGATTTTCTTTCTTTGTATGCTCCTTATGCATTCAAAAAGTCTATTTCCTTGAAGTGACCTATGCAGAGAGAAAGATAGTCATAACACGATAATGATGATGAAAATAATCCCCTCAGTTTCGGGGTTAATCATTAAGACACAGAAAATACAAATCAATTGATCATATCTATGCTAATAACTACAATAATTCCTTAGCCAGAATACTCACAATGTAGCCACTTGAAGAAATCCAATATTATAGGGAATCTCTCCAGAAATCTGATTATATGAGATGTCCCTGAAAATTCAATGATAACATATAGTAACACTGCAAAACTAGAGAAAAGAAATACAGACATTGAAAGCACCAGAAAATTTACATACAATATTTCAAAACTTGTACAGTTCCCAATGCTGTCAGGTATAGTTCCAGTCAAGTTATTGCCTCTTACATCACTGGGAAGTCAAGGAGAATAATAAAGGATAAGAAAGGTCAAAACTTAAAAACCAAAGGAAGAACATAGGATACAACAAAGAGAAGCCTAAGGTGTATGCAAAGGGGTACTTACAAATACCACAGACCAGTTAATTGACAGATATCATGGGACAAAGTTCCAGTCAACATGTTCCCTCGCAATCCACTTTACCATTGCATAATCAAAATTAACCGTTTGGAGATTAGTGCAAACACCAGGAAACATCCATCCATAAATGAAAATTATACAAAGAAAGGAGAATACACACAGGTACTGCAAGACTTCATTCCAATAGAGTAGTCTAGGTATCTCTCCAATGAGCTTGTTTTGTGCAAGATCGCTGCAAATGAGAGAATGCAATTATTAGAATGCATTCACGAATAAAAGGACTTGCAATGGAACATGAAATACAGAAAATCAGAAATATCCGAAGAAAGATTACCACCAAGATTAATGCACATTTGAATTTGATTGAAATACATGGCATAACCCCAAGCTCATAAAAATTTACATTTAAATAAACTTACAGGGTTTTCAGGTTTGGGATTTGGGATAAAGTTGTGGGAATGGGACCAGTCAACTGATTCCTCTTCAAATTCCTGCATTTGCCAACAAAACATAAAACTCTCCTATCCACATGAAACAAGACAAACTTAAAAATAATATACTGTTTTAAAACTTACAAAAACTCAAGCTGTTTCAGCTTTGATATGGACAAAGGTAAATCACCATATAGCTGATTGTCAGACAAATCCCTTCAATTTCATCACGTAAGTAATCGTATCAGGAGTTATAATATAGATAAAACAATTAACTGAATTAGAGAACAACAACATGCAAACAAGGCAAAGTACTAGAAAGCACGTACATATGAGTAAGATCAGCACAGTTCCCAATTTCATCTGGTATTTGACCGGATAATTTGTCCCCCTGCAGGTCTCTGTGATTGTAACATAGAATTCAGATTGAATACTTATGCAAAGGATATACTCAACCTGAATTTTCATATCAGTTGAAGGCTAAAATAACCAAACATATTAATTCAGTTTTAATTTATGCAGGCAAATATCTGAAAATATTAAAAGAAGTATAGAAAAACTATTAATAATTTTATCACTAATTAGTCTTTGAACACTATTAATAATTTTGTCACTAATTCACTTTCATGGGACCAAAAACTCATCATATGCTCTGTAGAAAATAACAAAAAAACATTCATACCAATACAGAGAAAGAGAGTGGCACCTCTGGAGTATTTCGACGGTAACGAATAAAACCAGATATCAACACACGGCGCTCTCCATCGATGAGCAATACTCTGTGAGCAACGCCGGCTAAATGGACCTGCAAATAATGACCCAACAATTAAGAAGAAGAACAAGGAGAAGAAGGAGAAGACGAAGAAGAAGAAGAAAGAGAAGAAGAAGAAGAAGAAGGAGAAGAAGAGGAATCGCACAGAGATTCACCTCGAAGAAGAAGAACCACACAAAGATCCTCCCAGAAAAGATCCACCCATCGGCGAAGAAGGAGGAGGCTAGAAGAGAGATTTTTGGGGGTAGGGGTAAGGGGAGAGAAACCCTCGAAACAATTTGCAACTTCCTGAAGTAGTTTTTGTTTTCTAATTTTTTTTATTTTTATTTTAAATTACAAGGACAAAATAGTCTTTTATTAATTATGTAGTGTCTTGTTCTTTAAAACAAACACAATATTAGACACTCTCCTAATGTCATGTCTATTTATATCCAAACACCATACACAAATACAAATATTTTATGTCTATGTCTCAAGTGTCTATGTCTCAATGTCTATGTCTTAATACATACACAAACCAAACGCAGCCTACAAGAACACGAACACTCTATCAAGGGAATGGCAACGATCTTTTTTAAATTTGTGCGTGGAGTAAATTGTAAAATTAGCTTTTTAAAAGATTATTTGTCTTTTAAAATGCTCTTTGAAAATTTTTTTAATTAAATTTATTTTTTAAAATTAATTTTTTTTAGAGTTCATCTATAGAGGCACATATTAAAATTATAAAATAAAAAAGTTTTTTTTTTGAAAAATATAAAAAATTTAAGAAAAAATCATAAATTGATCTTTAATTTTTTTATTAGCAGATATTTAAGTTTTTGAAGATTTAAAAATACATTTAAGTTTTTGACATCTTCAAAATTTAAACATATCGATCCCTGAGTCTAATTTGTCTCATTTTAAAAACTTTTTACATGTACATTTGTATCAATTAGGTAACTACAATAGGAATCATATTTGATTTTTTCGTTGGGTATGACAGACCCAAATGAATATAAGAGATCGATATATCCAAACTTTGAAAATGATAGAGACTTAAATGTATTTTTAAATTCTCAAAACTTAAATGTTCGCGAATCAAAAGGTCAATGATCTATTTATCATTTTCTCATTTAAATTTTCAATACATTTAATTTGTAGCCATTAAATAAAAATATTTAAAACTTTTTATTATTGATAAATTTATCATATCTCTTTAAGACATATATTAGCTAAATCTTTTTTGTATGGGTGACCTGATTACTTTCTTCTATTGCTGTTATATCTTGTTATTTTTCTTTTGTAGTGTATTACTTAATCATGATCATAATACATGCAGCAGGTTTAATTTGCATTTTGTTGATTGGATGTCACTAAAGCAATTTTTGTCTTGAGCCTTCGTTTTTGTCTCGAGGAATATTGGCCTATATCTTGTTATTTTTCTTAGAAGAAATTATAATTAAATTAAACTTAAATATTCATAAAATTTTATTTAATTATTTTTATTAAAAAATAATTTTTTAAAAACAAAATCTTTAATATAATATGTTGACTCAATAACTAATTATTTAATTTCTAAAAATCTGGGGTGTTATATCTTGGCTCCAACAGTGGCTTGTCGTGGCCGTTCTTCATATGTGTGTGTGTCTCCTCTTTATATTTTTACTCTATCGTTCCAATATGTATCTCGATGACACTCTATTTACTCGTTCAAAGCTTAACACGCTTAGGGAGCGACGGCACAATATTCCTCTTGACTAAGTATTGGCATTTCACTTGGGCTGCTACCGAGTTATATGTAACCGCAAATTTGTTGAATGTTGAGTTGGAAACTTGTTCTACAATTTCGTATATCGAATAGCCTAGAGCAGAGTTCGTTGATCTTGTGATGCAATTCATCTTACCTCTGAATTGTGTTTGGACTTTCCTGAACTTCTGGTAAATGTACACCTGTTGAAACTGAGCTTCTATTGAGGATTTTGTTGCACACGGTATGACAGTGTGAAAATCTGCAGTATCCGATTCTCTCTCTCTTTGCTCCCTGCTTTCGAGGCAATTATCGTATTGTTTGACGAATTGGATAAGTGAGATATTCCGCATAATGAACTTGTTAAAAAACACATGCATGCTCTCACTCTTTTGTGTGCTTCTCATCCCGGTCCAAAAGTGGTGATCGAGATAAATTGAAATCCATATATGACAACCTTCGTAAAGCTCTACAAAAAATACCTAAATCAGACTATAATACACCCAAAAACATGCAATTTACACATTTGCTGCAGATTTTAAAAGACATTACCTGAAAGTCACTTGTTGTCCACAAGACCATACTTCGTTATAAAATCATTCCAATTCCTATCAAATGATTTTTTGGTATGAGAGTTCCAAACAACATGGCTCATTTCTTGTTCAATTTTTAGGTGTACCTAGTAGCTGTTTAATTTGCTTGGAATATTCTTAATGATGCTCTAAATACACCAACGGTAAATTATTGTGGGCATACAAGTCTCGATAGCTCTTTGCATTGATGCGCATTGATCGGTGAGAATCCTTTTTGGAGCATTTCGTCCCATGCAACGAAGCCAACATTCAAATAACCATTTGAATGATTAAATATCTTCATTTTTCATCAAAGCACATCCCAAAAGCGATGACTGACCATGGTGATTCATCTCGACAAAAGAATAAAAAACTAGATTATACCTGAAACAGATTACGACAAAGCAGAATTAAAATCGTTAAATACACCCAAATAATAACTGTCTATACCAAAAAACATGCAATATACACCTCTGCAGCAGATTTATAAAATAACATTAATTCAACATCATAAACCAGAACAACATATTACCTGTTTGCATTGTAGGTGGTGTTGAATGAAATAATATCTTCAAAATACTCACAGGCAGCCCTGCTCCTTGCGTCCGTCCAAAAAGCAAGCTTAATCGACTGATCGTCTTCAAGTTCGAGCTCGAAAAAGAAATTCTGATTCTTCTCTTTCATTCTTAATAAGTATTTTCCGAATTCTTTTGCACTCTCTAGTTTCGAAATATTTCGCACTTCTCTCGTAGTGTAATTTCTCGCATCTTTTTTTATAAAATTTAACTCGCAGTGACCCCCGAGTACTGCCACAAATGATTGGTAAGTTTTGTTTAGTCTAATACCGACTTTCTCGTTATTCTCTATTGTACGACGCACGGACATACTTAGTTCCTTGTGCTGTTTAAGCATCTCAGCTTGATTTGCACAACAAAGATGTGAATGATGCAACACAACCTTGGAAATGATCCAAACATCGATGTCCTTTAATATGTGTATATAAATTCTTGCAGGACAATTTAATCCTGCTGAGAGGTTTGTCTTCTCTGTTGGAGATATTTGCGATTTCCATTTTTCCTTTCTGCTATATGTAATCAATTGATTCTTAATTTCATTTCTCTTCTTATTTGTACTCCGAACTCTTGTAGAAAAATCTCAGCTTTCGAATAATCCTTATATAATTTTGCAACATCTTCAAGGGTGTTAAAAGTCATCCCAACTTTGAGAACAAACTGTTCATCAACATCACAGAGTGGCTGCAAAATACACCAAAAAAGTCCAAAATACACCATATTAAAACAGGCATAAACTATAGAATGCAAATACAACTATAAAACCATTATAAAAAATAACAAAAATCAGATTAATGAATCATCGTCAAATAGAAACTAAAACAATTCAACTAAAAGAATAAGATAATTCACCCTCAATTAAATGAAAAGTCATAAATTGTAAATACACCCAAACTTTCTTAAGGTACACCCAAATATTCCTGATTTACACCCGAAAGTCTGACATAAAATGCAGAAAATTCATCAGAACTGGTACGTTACATTCAATTCAAACAACAAACAGTGAATAGCAAATTTTATAGGCAAGGTTCACAATATTATTCGGCTCCACAATCATAAACTACTAATAAAAATATTAACTGGAATTAAACCTCACCTCAGAAACTTCATTGGATTTAAATTCAAAATCCATTTCGCTCTGGTTTTGCTGACAATCTGAAGTTGAATCATCCATTATATTCAAAACGATTTCAGAGCTTGATTTCAGAAACAATGAAAATCGAGAAAAAGGAAGAAAGAAAATACAAAGAGAAACACACGTAAACGACGAGGAGAATGCAAAGAGAAACACATGAAAGAGATCGAAGAGAAAAGGCAAGAAAACGCAGAAGAAATTTGAAAAATGAAATGAAATCCTTTTGAAAATGGAAGTTATATATTCTCGCACGTTGATTGAAAAATCTGTTAAGAAACGCGTGGACTAAACGTGCCAGAAAAGGCACATTTTAGGTATAAATGAATATATGAATTTGTAAGACGTGTATAACAAAAACACTTGTATGTGGAGATTAATTCTTTGTACTATTAGAATTTAGAATTTAAGATTTAGAATTTAGAATTAGTCAAATATTAATAAAAAATAATAGATTTTATTAGTAATATAACTTAATTTATTTTTTATTGTTAAATATAAAAATACTATTTTAAGTTTTGATTAATTCTATTAAGGGTGCACATGAGTCGGGTGAAATCAAGTTCACCATGACCCGAATCCGACCCTAAATAATGATCGGGTATACTTTTAAGATCCTTATCCGATTCTAGACCTAGTAAAATCATACTAGTTTCGGGCCACACTAAAACTTGGGTGAAATCCGAGTCTTGATAAATGTTATGTAATAAAATTATGATGCACTCATTTATAAAGAAGAAAAAATACTTGTTGCAAAAAAGTTGATAACCATATTTAAACTTAAATTTGTTCATAAATTCTAATTTCATATTTTTTTTATTTATTTTCTAATTCAACAAATGTGATTAAAAACAAACAATAATCTTATAATTAATATAACATAATAATAAAATTAATTTAAAACATATATATCTTTTTAGTAACCCTAAGATGCACATGGAATAGGTGAAACTAGGTTTGCCTTAATTTGAACCCAATTCTAAATAATGATCCCAATTCTAAATAATGATCGAATCTATTTTAAAATCCGTACCCAATTCTATACCCAATAAAATCACACTAAAATCTTCCAACTAGCCGGCTCATGTGTATCGCTAAATTCCACTATCTCCTCCCACTCCTTCCTTTTAGTGTTTTACATGCTACACAACTTTCAAATGGGAGAAAGTTGATTAAACCTTAACCTGAAATATTTGATGAGTCATATTTGACGTGACAAGGCACTGGCAAGGAAGAAAGAAAGATAGTTGCTTGAAAAATATATTCAATAATTCATAGCAGATGAAGATGAGATAGGTTTTTCACACTTTACCAAAATCTCAATGCACATCAACGATCTCAGTCTCAACACATACACACTGCCACACTGGTTTGCATTTTACACTCAAACAACTTTTTCATATACTTGCATCCCACTACGACTTTTCATTTCAATATATCAATGACTTTGAATGTAATTGAAGAACATTATTTAATCCTTAGTAATTGTTTCTGTTAGGGGAGCGCAGAGATCTTATTAAGGAAATGGACAAAATTTCTGATCTGCCAAAGATAATCCTGCATGACATTCTTTCAAGGTTGCCTTACGAAGATGCTGCAAGGACCAGTGTTTTGTCCAAGGCTTGGCATGAAACATGGTCCTCATTCCCCATCTTGGTCTTCCACGGCTCTCGATGCGTGCGCGTGCACTTGAAGGATAGAAAAGATCCCCTGAAGATACAAGACAACAGGATAGAAAAGTAGTAGTATTCAGGTGCTAAAGCTTGAACTTGAACTTGCTGACTGTTTCTTTGGATGTGAGTTTGACTCACACGCGGTTGATAATTATTACTACTTGCCACCAGATGTACTGAAAGCCAAGTCATTAACTGAATTAGTGTTGTCAGGGAAGATTAGAGCAGACAAATTGATTGTAAATCACAGAATTAGGTTCCCTATGTTGCGGATATTGTCCTTAGTTGGTGTTTATTTGGGACATGAACAAGCGCTTGAAGATCTCATTTCTGGTTGTCCTATGATTGAGGAATTAATATTGGAGCACTGTGTTGGATTGGAAAATGTAAAAGTACATGATTTGCCTAAGCTAAAGTCTGCTAAGTTTTCTGGATTTCGTGAAATTCATGTTGATGTGCCGAGTCTAGAGAATCTTCAACTCGGTAATGAAAAATTAGAGTTCCCTTGTGATATCAGTATAGACAAGTGCAGAAATTTGAAGGTGTTTATTTTAGAGGCTGTGAGTTCTGTTTTTGTCTCTAACCAATGGTTGCGTGAACTTTTTGACAAGTTTCCTTTCCTTGAGAGGTTGGAATTAAGTGGTTGTGTTACATCTGAGAGCCTAATGATCTCCAGTTCTCGGCTCAAGGTTTTGTCCTTCGAGGCTTGCTTAGAGTTGAAGGAAGCTAAGATCGATGCGCCAAATTTAGAGTCATGTAGATATTCTGGACAATTCAGCCACATGCCAGCAGCTATATCTTTTGAGAATTGTTCAAATCAGGTTGATTTTGATGTTGACTTCGCAATACAATTTCGTATGGATTTGAAAAGGCTTAGGGCATTTTTCCAGAACGTAGCACCAAGAAATGTTTTGGTATCCTTGTATCTTGGAATCATGAAAGGTTCATCTGTAAGTGTACATTACCAAATTCTGTTTTAGTTGCTAAAATAAAACTTTACATGGGAACTTTGATGTCATTTGTGTTGGAATTGTATTTTTGATGAGCAGATTTTGTTCAATGAAGATGTACTACAAAATGTTCAAGTCCCTTTGCCAAGGATCAACCAATTGAGGTTATCGGTAACTGAAGAAACTGAAGAGTTGTGTGCGCTTCTTATAAATGATTTGTTTTGGAGCTTCCGTCCTGCTATTATTTCTTTGAACGTGAAACTCTGCAGCAGAATATTCCTTAAGGTTTGTCATTGATTCATTGCCCCTTAACTCCTGATTTGATTGTCCAATGCATGATCAATTTTTTCAGTGGTTTGATTCGTGAAAAAATAAAAATCATGTGAAAGATAATAAAGGAGAAAATTCCCAATCTCCTCCCCTTCAAAATGCTAAAATGACATTTTCCTCCTCTCTATTTTATAAATGTACATTTCCCTCACTTCTAACTTTTAAAAAACCTCTTCTTTAATTTATTTTAAATTTTTTGTGTTAACTAATATTAACTTTATCAATTTTTTAAGAAAAATTAAATTATTTTTTGAAAATATACCCTTTAGCAAAAATTTTATTTTTTATCATTAAATTTTACTTATATCATTTAATAAATTATTTTTTTATTGATTAAATTGTATTTTTACTAAAATGCTTTTAAAAAAATTAATAATTAAATTATGAAGTTGATTCGAATTACCTGCATTTCATGTTCGAATCATATTGATTCGAATTACATTAAAATGGTCATCGGTGGAATGCTGAAAAAAATTTCATTTTGGCTGATTTGGGTAAAAAATATCTCCGCCTGATTTATTTGGGTTTTTTGCCCTTAAAATAATATATATTAATATCAAAAAATTAATAGTAAAATATAAAAAAATTGTTAACAAAAATTTTGATAAAATTATAATTTAATAATTAAAAAATTATTGAAGGGTATTTTAGAAAAAAATATTATAATTATTAAATATTTTTAAAAATACAATTTAATCAATAAAAGAATAAGTTATTAAAGGGTATTTTGGTAAACAAAATTTAATAATAAAAAAATAAAATTTTTTCTAATGGGTAGTTTTTTAAAAAATAATTTATTTTTTCTTAAAAAATGGATAAAGTTAACATTAGTTAACACAAAAACTTTAAAATGGATTAAAGATGAGATTTTTTAAAAGTTAGAAAGGAGAAAAATGTACATTTATAAAATAGAGAGGAGAAGAATGTCATTTTAGCATCTCGCACGAAAGGAGAGTGAAATTTTCTCATAATAAAAAGGTTAAAGTAGCCTTCTAAAGATTTACTAACTTCACAAAATTGATAAATTGTTAAATAGTTTTGTTTTTGTTACATATAAAAGACTGACATGATACTATCGTATTTGCCAATTTTTTAAATCTAAAGGATTTTTTTGTGATTTTAGTTATTAGTTCTGAATCTTTCAGTTTCGGTAGTTTGAAAATGTTTGATAACTCTATTTTCTGAGTGCTATTGTGTTAATTTACTATAAATCAATACATATTAAAATAATGAAAAAGTTTATGAACCAATTCTATATGCGGTAAAGTAGCCAACTTTTTAAAAAAATCTGATTTTTAACTTTTAAAATTAGTTTTACGCTTAAAAAACACGTACCCTCCCGCTCTCTTCACCTCTCTAATTCTAGTTGTGAATTGGCCAAATCAATAACAGCTACTATTGGAGAAGCTAAGGTGCAACAACGAGGAAGAGAGATGCTGCAGTTCAAGTCAAATGAAATGTTGGTGGCATGATTTGAAAGATGTCAAAGTCAGAAGCTCTCCTAAAAAATATGAGAACCTCAGTGATTGTGAAGAACTCTTGGATTCATTGCCAATAAATTTTTCTTCCCCGAATCTGCAGCTTAACTTTGAGTTAGAGTGGGACTCATTACAGTAAGAAAACTTAAAATATAAAATTACAACTGCAATTTGTTATGTCCTTTTTGTTTTCTTGCCTTCTTTGTGTTAAACTGTGGATGAACCAGTTGAAAGTAATTGACTAATTGATATGTTCTGCTTTAACATTCAGCATAAAAAATAAGTTATTATAAAAAATAAGTTATTTCACCCAATTTTAACATTTTATATCAGAATAATCAAGCTTGTTTGTCAAAGATTTTTCATCAAAATAATTAAACTTATAAAAGATTTTATATTAACATAATCAAATTTCTTGTTACAGAATAATCAAATACTTTTTACAGCAGTACATTCGAACTATTTTTTGTAAATAACAAATAAATATTCTTATTTGTTAACTAATTAATGACTGATTTCTGATTTCTAATATCTATGTAGATAATAATTTGAAGTGAATAAATTCTAATCTGAATTTACTTGATAAAATATAGAATTAATTTACATATTTTATAGTTATAATTGTTCATAATTATATAACATAAATTAATTTTTTCTCACTGTAGGTTCAAAAGTTGATGTATAACAATTAAATAAAATTATGGATAACAAAGAAACATTTTATACCATTTAATGTATATAAAATTAGACAATCAAAAAAGAATTTCCCCTCCCTTCTATTGAATTCAATAGAAAAGGATTTCCCTCCCTTCTATTGAATTCAATGGAACAACCTGCCTTGAATATAACGATCTCCAAGGTAAAGTGGTATTATGTGCTTTTTTTTGGAATTTTTTTTAAAAGAAGTACTTTTTAGAAAAGGTGAACAATCAGTACTTTTTAAAAAATAAATACAAAACTTGTAAGGACAAGCACAACTATAATATTTTTCAAAAATATTCTTAACTTTTAAATTGTAAGTATAAATATATATATTTTAATTACGTTATATGTATACTAACATTAGTTATTAGTATAAAATATATATTAAAATACAAAATATATATTGAAAATTAATTAAATAATATATGTATTTATATATAAATACATAGTGACTAATTTTAGTGGCTAATATTAGAGTATAAATAATATTTTTATATTTTTTTTCATTTACTAAATATAAAACTAGGTATTTATATTTAAAAAAACGCTTACTAATAAACTCTTAAAAATAGCTTTTTAATAAGCACACAAATAAACAATAGGTATACTTAGTAAATAATATTTAAAATATAATGACCATAATAATTATAAAATGAGAGAAAATTTTGATTCTGAATGGAGCTTTAGATTTGAATATTTATTATATATTTTAGACTTTTTAATATTTTGAATAAGTATAAACTAATTTAAAAAAAATTCTTGTGTGCTTTTAAAAACTTTTAATTTTTTAAAACTACAAACATATATACACAATCGTTTTTAATTTATCAAGTATAAAAATGATGTATTTACAAGTACAAATATCTTCTCAAAATCCTTTATCAAATCATGCCTTATTTTAATTTATCATATGCTTTAATTTTTAAAAAATTATATTTAAAAATTAATTTTAATAAATTAAAAGTAAGAGTTTTACTGCACCTAACCACCAATCCTTACAAATAATATAATAAATAAGTAAAGAAATATATTAATTAACTCAAATACTTGTCAATAGAAACTATAATAATCCTAGTATATGTTAATAAAATTTAGAGTAAACTACCATTTGTGCCTACGAAAGTTAAAAACGCTGACATATCTACCCATAAAAAAAAGAAATTATCATTTGTACCCATAAAAAATGGTTTTTAATTTTTTATAAGCAAAATTATCTAAATCCTAAAAAATTACTTAAAATTCCTAAATTACCTTTATCTTCACCACCACACCACCTCCTTCACCAAATCACATTTCTAACCATAACCCTCTTTACCCAGCGACCACCATACTTTCCTTTCTAATCTCAAATTCTACCACCATCTCATTTCCTTTATCACTACTATCACCACCACCACCACTATACCTCCATCATCATCTTCTTCACATGCAGCAGCACCAACAACAACAACAACAACAATAGAAAAAGTAGAGAAAAAACGGTTCTTTCTCATTGAACAGCGTCGACGACGATGGTGGCAGTGACACCCACCGGCGCTGTCGCCCTCTCCTCCTTCTCCGATCTCTTGCGCGCTCTCTTCCTTCCAGACCAGCGACAACGACAGCGACCGGACTCAATCAATGCGGCGACAGATGTGACGAAGCTGGTAGCAGCAGGACGCGACGGCGGCGACAGCTCCCCCTTCCTTGGTTCTGGCTCGCATCTCCTCTTTGGGCTCCCTCAACAACGGCGACGATGATGTGATAGCGGCAGCGAGTCCCCACGTTGCCAGTGTGGTCTCGCTCCCCCTCCTCTTCTCTTCTTCTTCCTCGGTGGCTGGGTGAAAAGGGTTAGGGTTAAAAAGGTGATTGGGTGAAGGAGGAGGTGTGGTGGTGAAGATAAGGGATTTTGCAGGTATAAGAGAGTGTGGGGGCAAAGAATCTGAAGATGGTTCTATTGTTGTTGATGATGGTGAAGCCCTTTTTCCGGGTTGAGAATTTGAAGAAGCAGAGAAAGAGAAAAGCAAAAAACACGGAAGAAAAACGAGAGAAAGAGAAAGAGGAAGGAGTTGGCAGAGTTGACGGATTATGACGGCGGCGACGAGCTCAGAAAATAGAAGGAGAGAGAGAGGATGGGTTAGTGGTGGTGGTGGCAATGGTGGAAAAAAGATGAGAACATTGAGAGATAGAGAGAGGAGAGGGGGGGAGGGGAGGAGATGATAGTGGTAGTGGTGGAGATAAAGATAATTTAGGAATTTTATTTAATTTTTTAGGGTTTAGATAATTTTACTTGTAAAAATCATTTTTTATGGATACAAATGATAATTCTTTTTTTTATAGGTAGATATGTCAGCGAATTTAACTTTCGTGGATACAAATGGTAATTTACTCTAAAATCTAATAATATCTTCATCTATTTATATCAACCATACATTAGAAAATTACCACATGCATAGTCAAATCGATCTCTAAACCTGTTAAAGCAAGAAATGTAACTTAAACTTAAATGTGATGATATAATTTAAAGCTATATAATTGTAATTGATGCAATGCTACAAAATTACCTGGTGGTTATTTATTTGCTTGGCTTGGATTTTTATTTTAACCTAAACTCAACTCTTTTGGCGGCAGTACTTCTCTGTCCGGCGGCGGCATCAACGCCGGCCCCAGCATCAACTAATGCATGCTGCATTGAGGATTCATGATTTGATTTCCCAACAATACATTATGAAGATACCCAGGTCCAACTGCAATCAATCGAAGACCTATATGTATCATTGCTTGTGGTTGTTGCATCCCTAATGTTCTACTACTATGACTAAAAGCAGAAAAATTAGCATAATAATTTTGCATATTAGACTGAGACGGTGATGAGTAGTTTTTGATGCCCTCCTAAAGCTTGGCTATTGGAGTATTTCTTGTTGCAAAACTTACACTGTAACAGTCTCTTATTTTGCGGATATTTTTTTTAGTATATGTTAATTACTGAGTTGAAACTTATTTTGATCTCTAAAATTTTTTATTAGCCTCAATTTCGATCTCTAAATTTATAGTTACCCAATTAACATCTTCAAATTAGTGGCGGAGTTTGAAACAAAATTTTGGAGGGACTAGATAGAGAATAATTGTCAAGATATTTTTTATATGGATTCCATTTAAGATAAGCTTGTCTAACCTCGTCTCTCTAATTTGGGTGATATTATCAAATTTGAAGCCGTTTTTTAATATCTCGTTCCAAAAAATTAAGGTCAAAATCATTAGATGCAACTTTTTGAGCTTTTGAAGGTTGTATCTCACTTTCTTTGTGATTCATTAAAGTATAAGAACTATCTACATGTGTTGATATCGTAAAAGTTATATGTTCTCCTTCTTAAATATTAGCCTTCCTCTTAAAAATTCATCAATTTTTTTATTTTTCATGATTATTTTATATAAAAATTTGAATATATATCCTGTAAAATATGTAAAAAAAAAAAAAGTTAGAAGGACAAATGTTAAAATTTATAATATTTATTGAATTTCTTTTATCAATTTATACAAATACAATAATATCAATACTTATTGAATATTCTAATATTTTTTATCATATAAAAAATTAGATTAAATAAACAGTAAAATATAAAATAATATTAAATTAAATAAATTAAAAAACCTAATTTTTTATATTTGAACTCAAAGTAGAGGGAGTGTTGTTTATTGAATAGAGAGCTGCGAAATGCGAATACACTCTAAAAACTATTGTGCAATAAAAGCAAAAAATAAAGATTGAACTTGGATACTTTAAGTCATAGTTAAGTATTTGAGCTAATAAAACTATCTTTTATTTTTGAAAAAAATACTACTAATTTTTTTTATAAAAAGTTTGGGGGCCATTGGCTCCCCTTGTGTTAACTAAGCTCCGCCCCTATCCCAAATATTGGATTGTGTCTCACATTTGTCTCTGTAGCTATTTCCATTAACGGAGATCTAATGTGACACGTTAAGTTGACAGAGTATATCCACGTGGCACCTAACTTGCCAAAATGGATATATAATGAGTGAATGATGTGACAAAAGTTGCAGCCCTCTTTTTCTAAAATAAGATTTTGCTAGACACATCTATTTTGGTAAGTTGGGTACCATGTGGATACATACTCTGTCAACTTAACGTGCCACATTAGATCTCTATTAACAGAGATAGCTACAGAAATAAACGTGAAATACAATCTAATATTTGGAAGTGTTAATTAGATAACTATAAATTTAGGAGTCGAAATTGAGATCGTAAAAAATTTGAGAAGCCAAAATGGTTTCAACTCATTAATTACTATATTAAATTAATAAGACGAGAGACTTACTAAGTTGATGCCTTGAAGTTTTAAATTAGATTATATAGTGACAGGCACGCGCTATGGACATGATATCGAATCTGGCAGAGCACATCCTTCATGAAATTCTTTCAATATTTTGTCCAAGACTTGGAAGAAAACATGTTCTACCTTTCCCATGTTAGTATTCTTTGAACCCGAGGGAAAAAAGAAGAGACCTCCAGGAAATGGTAGATATCATAACAAAACGAAACAACTTCCACAATGAAAAGTTTCTACAACCAAGGCTTATCCATAAAACTCTTTGTCCTACTTTTGAACTTATTTTGTCTCCTCTCATTGATCATAGGATAGACTGGCCTTTTTGAGTAGCTATACTTGGAATTTGAATTCAATAGAGCAAACCCTGCTATTGGTGAATTGTATTGCTTTCCCCCTTATTAGCATTCTTGAATGATTGAATCCAAATCATTATTCATAACTACTCATCCACTAATTATGTTTTCCTGCTTGAAGAGAGTTTATATGGAAGAAGCATAGGTATTGGAACACCTCATTTCTAGCTGCCCTATGATTGGATAATTGTTATGGTGGGTTGAAATGTATAAGAAGATCAAGAGTTTCCAATTTAGAGGTTGATGTTCGTCATGCCCCAAGCCTTGAACACTTTCTTTATGTTCCTACTTCCTACTCTTAACAATAGAACCGCTAATAGGGACACATGTACGTGTTCAAATGTAAAATATCTAGGCTTTCAATTTGATTCTCACAAGCATGTGGTTTCTTTTGAGAAACTGGAATTAACGAAATTGCGTTCTATCTAGAGATATGCATCTTTCCAGTGTGCAACTTAAAGTTTTAAAGATTGCTCGCTGTTCTAATTTGGAGAATGCATGGATTTTAGTACTATTAGTATTTAGTATTTAGGATTTAAGATTTAGAATTTAGAATTAGTCAAATATTAATAAAAAATAATAAATTTTATTGTTAAATATAAAAATACTATTTTAAGTTTTGATTAATTCCACTATCTCCTTTTAGTGTTTTACATGCTACACAACTTTCAAATGGGAGAAAGTTGATTAAACCTTAACCTGAAATATTTGATGAGTCATATTTGACATGACAAGGCACTGGCAAGGAAGAAAGAAAGATAGTTGCTTGAAAAATATATTCAATAATTCATAGCAGATGAAGATCTTGATGAGATAGGTTTTCCACACTTTACCAAAATCTCAATGCACATCAACGATCTCAGTCTCAGCAATTCTTGAACACACTGGTATGCAATTTACACTCAAACAGCTTTTTCATACACTTGCATCCCACTACAACTTTTCATTTCAATATATCAATGACCCTTCTCTTCTATTATGATGAAAGTTATTAGCATAGAATTATTGAATGTAATTGAAGCACATTACGTAATCCTTAGTAATTGTTTCTGTTAGGGGAGCTCAGAGATTTTATTAAGGAGATGGACAAAATTTCTGATCTGCCAAAGATAATCCTCCATGACATTCTTTCAAGATTGCCTTACAAAGATGCTGCAAGGACCAGTGTTTTGTCCAAGGCTTGGCATGAAACATGGTCCTCATTCCCCATCTTGGTCTTCCACGGCTTTGACCAAGGCGTGTTCTTGCGCTTTGAGGATACAAATGATCCCCTGAAGATACAAGATCACAGAAGGAAAGTCAACAACTTCCTCAACTCTGTGGACAGAACACTTGTTAGGTTCCACCACCACAGCTTTGCCATCAAAGAATTTAACCTGAGTATGATGTTCTTCCATCCTCGGTTCATGCCACATCTCGTTGACCGGTGGATGAAGATAGCAGGTGAAAGTGGTAGTATTCAGGTGCTAAAGCTTGAACTTGAACTTGCTGACTGTTTCTTTGGATGTGAGTTTGACTCACGCGCGGTTGATAATTATTACTACTTGCCACCAGATGTACTGAAAGCCAAGTCATTAACTGAATTAGTGTTGTCAGGGAAGATTAGAGCAGACAAATTGATTGTAAATCACAGAATTAGGTTCCCTATGTTGCGGATATTGTCCTTAGTTAATGTTTATTTGGGACATGAACAAGCGCTTGAAGATCTCATTTCTGGTTGTCCTATGATTGAGGACTTAGTATTGGAGCCCTGTGTTGGATTGGAAAATGTAAAAATACATGATTTGCCTAAGCTAAAGTCTGCTAAGTTTTCTGGATTTCGTGAAATTCATGTTGATGTGCCGAGTCTAGAGTATCTTCATCTTGGTAATGACGAATTAGAGTTCCCTTGTGATATCAGTATAGACAAGTGCAGAAATTTGAAGGTGTTTCTTTTAGGGGCTGAGTTCTGTTTTTGTCTCTAACCAATGGTTGCTTGAACTTTTTGACAAGTTTCCTTTCCTTGAGAGGTTGGAATTAAGTGGTTGTGTTACATCTGAGAGCCTAATGATCTCCAGTTCTCGCCTCAAGGTTTTGTCCTTCAAGGCTTGTGTAGAGTTGAAGGAAGCTAGGATCGATGCGCCGAATTTAGAGTCATGTAGATATTCTGGACAATCCAGCCACATGCCAGCAGCTATGTCTTTTGTGAACTGTTCAAATCAGGTGGATTTTGATGTTGTCTTGGCAATAGAATTTCGTATTATGGATTTGAAAAGGCTTAGGGCATTTCTCCAGAACATAGCACCAAGAAATGTTATGGTATCCTTGTATCTTGGAATCATGAAAGGTTCATCTGTAAGTGTACATTACCAAATTCTGTTTTAGTTGCTAAAATAAAACTTTACATGCAGAACTTTGATGTCATTTATGTTGGAATTGTATTTTGGATGAGCAGATTGTGTTCAATGAAGATGTACTACAAAATGTTCAAGTCCCTTTGCCAAGGATCAAACAATTGAGGTTATTGGTAGCTGAAGAAACTGAAGAGTTGTGTGTGCTTCTTATCAATGATTTGTTTTGGAGCTTCCGTCCTGCTATTATTTCTTTGAACCTGAAAGTATGCAGCAGAATATTCCTTAAGGTTTGTCATTGATTCATTGCCCCTTAACTCCTGATTTGATTGTCCAATGCATGATCAATTTTTTCAGTGGTTTGATTCGTGAAAAAACAAAAATCATGTGAAAGATAATAAAAGGGTTAAAGTAGCCTTCTAAAGATTTACTAAGTTGAGAAAATTGATAAATTGTAAAATAGTTTTGTTTTTGTTACATATAAAAGACTGACATGATACTATGTAAGATTATCATCAATTGTATTTGCCAATTTTTAAAATCTAAAGGATTTTTTTGTTATTTTAGTTGTTAGTTCTGAATCTTTCAGTTTCAGTAGCTTGAAAATGTTTGATAACTCTATTCTGAGTGCTATTATGTTAATTTATTATCTAACAATACATATTAAAAAATGAGAAAGTTTATGAACCAATTCTATATGCAGTAAAGTAGCCAACTTTTTAGAAAATTCTGATTTTAAATCTTAAAACTAGTTTTATGTTTAAAAAACACGTATCCTTCCACTCTCTTCACCTCTCTTCTCCTCTTCCTCCTATCTTTTTTTTCTCCTTCTTCTTTCCCTCTGCACTCCCCCTCTCTCCATATTGGTTCTTCTTCTTCTTTTCCGGATCACCTTTTTCAAAGTTTTTGTACAATAATTTTAAATATTTCTTTTTGTTGTGATTTAGATGTGTTCTTCTGTTAGATTAAAAATATTCTTTTATAATGATTTTGAATGTTTTTTTTTATTTAGTTTTAGATGTGTCATTTGTATATTTTGAATGTTTTTTTTAAATAAAAAACATAAAAAAATCAAAACATAAATTTTTTTAATTAAGACGAGCACGACAGAGGGATGACCGATAACAACGTCGGAGAAAAGTGCACGGCGGAGGAAAGCAAACGTACGGCGGAGAGAAACAAAGGCGTGGTGGACGGAAGCGCACACACAGTAGAAAGAAGCGCATACATGGAGGAGGAAAGCGCTGCGAAAGGAGGCGGTTTTTTTAGAAGAAAGATGCGGAGTGGGAAGGGAAGAGATTAGGATTTCAGATAATTTTTTGTTTTTGCTGTGATAATAAAATTGACTTTTTAGAATGAATTACATGTTGTTTTTTATATTTTCTGAACCTCTTTGTAATCCAACGAAATGACGAATAATTGGTTATAATTGGCTAGTTATCTAGAAAGACTATAAAAAGATTTATTTACATCTTCTTAAAGCATATAGGGAAAATTATCACTGTGAATTTTTTTATAAAAAATATATATATATAATTTTGTATGTTCTTATAAAGATGTGTAAAACGTCTTTTTATAAAGATATTTATGTGTCACATTATTATTGAACGTATTATACTGATTAATTTTTAATTTCTCAACAAACTAGAATAAAACCAATTTTTTTATAACAATAACAATAAATTTAATTGTTATTAGATCCGGTCAAACCGATCAATTTATATAACTTATTGGATTATGATTTTTTTTGTTTTCTTTTTAAATAAAAATCAAGGATATATTTATCTTTTTATCAAAAAATTTAATCATGATTCAATTGAGATTGTGTAAATCGATTAGATCAAATCGAGTCTAATAATTATAATACGGATAATTAGGTTTATTATTGTTGCTATAATAAACTGATTTTATTTTGGTTTATAAAAAATAAATTATTAACAGATTTAATAAAATATCTAATAATATCATTACATGTAAACATCTTAAAAAAATATATTTTTAATGTCTTTATCAAAATAATATCTTTACAGTAAAGTAATATAAAGTGAAAAGTTAAAGATCTAATTCTAGTTGTCAATTGGCCAAATCAACAACAGCTATTATTGGAGAAGCTAAGGTGCAACAACGAAGGAGAGGAGTGCAGTTCAAGTCAAATGAAATGTTGGTGGCGTGATTTGAAAGATGTCAAAGTCACAAGCTCTCCTAAGAAATATGAGAACCTCAGTGATTGTGAAGCACTCTTGGATTCATTGCCAATAAATTTTTCTTCCCCCGATCTGCAGCTTAACTTTCAGTTAGAGTGGGACTCATTACGGTAAGACAATATAAAATTATAACTGCAATTTTTTAGGTCGTTTTTATTTTTTATTTTTTTTCTTGCCTTCTTTGTGTTTGAACTGTTGATTCAGTTGAAAGTAATTGATATGTTCTGCTTTAACATTCACATCGAAATTTCATAATGCATGTTGTTTTAACTTTCAACTATAATATAATAGAAAATTTCCTTTAGCATAAAAAATAAATTATTATTAAAAATAATATATATCAGAATAATCAAGCTTGCTTGTCAAACAAAGATTTTTTATCAAAATAATTAAACTTATAAAAGATTTTATATTAAAATAATCAAATATCTTATTCCAGAATAATCAAATACTTTTTACAGCAGTACACTCAAACTATTTTTTGTAAATAATACATAAATATTTTTATTTTTTTGTGACTAATAAATATTATTTATTAACTAACTAATGATTGATTTCTGATTTCTAATATCTATGTAGTATTTTGGGTAGATTACTTAAATAAAATAAATAGCAATTAAAATTATTTAATACAGTTTTCACAAAAAAAATTACCCATATACACTTTTTTATAATTCTATGTAGCGGTTTAAGAAAATAACAAAAACTGCTATAGGCTAGCGTATTTTTCATGCAGTACGTGAATGATCAAAAACGCTATCAGGTGTAGAATTTCTGAAGGAGGTGAAGCAAGTATGCAGCGGTTTATGATAATATGTTTTTCAGTATTACACTATGTAACGGATTATTAACATGTTTATAAAAGGTATATGAGTAATAAGTGTCTTTTTTTTTATGTTGTTTTGGGTATATAGAATTTGTTTTGGTATTTTATTGTATCTTTTATTTGAGTACGCCAAGAACTAATGCATCATTATGATTACATTATGATTAATTTATCGCCATGCACAAAATGAAATTTAAATCTTTAATACGAACTAATGAGTTAATAACTTAATTTTAATTCATGTCATTAATTAAGCTAGATTAGTCTAATTGTTAGCACATGAATTCGTATTGAAGATTTAAATTTCGTCTTGTGTATGGTAATAGATTAGTCATAACGATGGATTAGTTCTTAGCCGATCCGAGTAAAAAATACCGTAAAAAACTAAAACAAATTTTATATACCTAAAATAACGTTAAAAAAAAAAGACATTTGTTGTCTATATACTTTTATAAATGTGTGTATAATTTGCACTACAGAATACAGCAAATTATTCTAAAAAATATATTAACATAAATTGTTGTCGTCTCCTGTGTGATTTAGGCTGGGTTTAGTAAAGCTTTTTCAGGAGGTGCTTGTGCTTTTAAAAAGCACAAGCACGTCATTTTGCGTTTGGTAAATTAAAAAGCTCAAGTGCTTGTGCTTGCGGCTTTTAAAAGTTAGGGGTGCTTTTGAAAGCACCTAGGAGGGAGCTTTTCAAAGCTGGCTTATACTTTTCAAAATTTAAAAGTCTAATATAACCTCATATGTTAACTAATTTTCAAATTTAATGTTTGCATTTATGTCTATTATAGTATTTTTAAATTTTAAAAGCTATTTTACCAAACACAATTGATGTTACTTATGTTTATTAAAAATTGTTTTTGATTTGATTTACCAAACATAAATGCTATAACTTTTAAAAAGACTTCTTTTAAAAGTTAACTTTTATAATAAGCTATTTTTAAAAATAAAAGTTTTACCAAACTAAGCCTTATGCTTGTTTCACCTCCTTCATCTGATCATTCACATGCTGCATGAAAATCTAGCGGTTTATGTTATTTCTCAACTCTAAAAATAAGTGTATATAGGCAACTTACTCTAAAAATAATGTATTTACAAGTATGAATATATTCTCAAAAACTTTTATCAAATCATGTCTTATTTTAATTTAACATATGCTATAATTTTTAAAAAATTATATTTAAAAATTAATTTTAATAAACTAAAAGTAAGAGTTTTACCTCAGCTAACCATCAATTCTTACGATTAATATAATGAATAAATAAACAAATATATTAATTAACTCAAATACTTGTCAATAGAAACTATAATAATCCTAATATATGTTAATAAAATCTAATAATATTTTTATCTATTTATATCAACCATACATTAGAAAATTACCACATGCATAGTCAAATCGATCTCTCCTTGAGGTTTGTTATTCCCTAAATCTGTTAAAGCAAGAAACGATGATAGAATTAAAGGCTATATAATTGTAATTCATACAATTGCAATGCTACAACATTACCTGCGGGGTATTTATTTGCTTGGCTTGGATTTATATTTTCACCTAAACTCAACTCTTTTGGCAGCAGTACTTCTCTATCCGGCGGTGGCATCAACGACCGGTCCTAGCGTCAAGTAATGCATGCTACATTGGATTCATGATTTGGTTTCCCAACAATACATTATGAAGATACCAGGTCGGACTGCAATGGAAGACCTATTATGAATCATTGCTTGTGGTTGTTGCATCCCTAATGTTCTTCTACTATGACTAAAAGCAGAAAAATTAGCATAATAATTTTGCATATTAGATTGAGATGGTGATGAGTAGTTCCTAAAGCTTTGTGTGCATTCTGATGCCCTCCTAAAGCTTCGCTATTGGAGAATTTCTTGTTAGGGATATTTTTTTAAGTATATGTTAATTACTATATTAAATTAATAAGACGAAATAGACTTACTAAGTTGATGCCTTAAAATTTTAAATTAAATTATATATCTTCTCGTTTTATATTTTCTCAACTCATTTACCATTTTTTTAGTATTTGTATTGTTGTATATATATATATATATAGTGACAGGCACGCGCTATGGACATGATATCGAATCTGGCAGAGCACATCCTTCATGAAATTCTTTCAATATTTTGTCCAAGACTTGGAAGAAAACATGTTCTACCTTTCCCGTGTTAGTATTCTTTGAAGCTGAGGGAAAAAAGAAGAGACCTCCAGGAAATGGTAGATATTATAACAAAACGAAACAACTTCCTGAATCGCAATGAAAAGTTTTTACAACCAAGGCTTATCCATAAAACTCTTTGTCCTACTTTTGAACTTATTTTTGTCCTGCCATTGGTGAATTGTATTGCTTTTAATTATTAATAAACATAATAGGTCAATAATAAAATAATAATTTATAAAGTAGAGAGTAAATATATAAAAGATTAAGTTATAATTAAAATTAAATAAAAAATATATATTTTGTCTTGCACCATCGAATCCTATGTTCACTTTCTTTATGTTCCTACTTCCTAAATCCTACTCTTAACAATAGAACCGCTAATAGGGACACATGTACGTGTTCAAATATAAAATATCTAGGCTTTCAGTTTGATTCTCACAAGCATGTGACTTCTTGAGAAACTGGAATTAACGAAATTGCGTTCAATCTATCGAATTTTTTATTTTTAATATTGGAGTGGTAGTGGTATTTTTTTTAAATGTAGATTGCTTGGTGTTATACTCAAATGTGGAATCGTTTAACAAGAAAAGCAGAAATTAGATCGTCCGATTTATTAGAGGTACAAAAACCGGATCGTTCGATTTTTAGATATACACAAATCGGACGGTCCAATTTGTAGAGGTACAGAAATCGGACCGTCTGATTTGTGATAAAAAAAATTAAAAAATTTGAGGTATAGAAATCGGACCGTTCAATTTGTAGAGGTACAGAAATCAGACCTGTCTGATTTGTGATAGGTACACAAATCGGACCGTCCGATTTATGGTAAAAAAAATTAAAAAATTTGAGATACAGAAATTAGACCATTCGATTTGTGTACTTCCACAATTTTAAAAAATACCAAAAATTATAATATTAAAGTATATCACCACTTCTACTTCTATTTTGGAGAGTACATGGATTAATCATTAATGCTCCAGGTTTAATTACTTTTACTTATCAAGATTCTAAATCTTCTGAGGCTTTGGCAAATACGTTCTTCGCTACTCGAGTTAAACCCCAAAATGGTTCTTGAGATTGGCGTTTTGCACTGAAATCGTCCTTAAGATTTCAATTGCACCAATTACGTCTCTGAGATTGAAAAAAATGCACCATAGTAGTCCCTGATCCATTTTCCATTAACGACGTGATGACATGGCATGATGACGTAGACTGTAAGTGACACGTGTCACTTCATGATTTGGCCACGTGTAATGGTAGGATGATGTGGTGACCAATGACACGTGGCATGCTGACGTGGATAGTTGTGCCACGTGTCACAATGTTATTTGGCCACGTGTCCGGTTGTGCCACGTGTCACAACAGTATTCGTCCACGTGTCATCCATTATGGCATCATTGTATGTGCACCAAATTAGTCCCTCACTTTGCATTAAGTGACTCATTTTAGTCTCTGAAATTGAATGTTGTGCACCAAACTAGTCCCTTCACCAATTTTTTCTCATTTTTTTTATATTATTAAATATAAAAATACTATTTTAAGTTTTGATTAATTTCATTAGGAGTGCACATGAATGGGATGAAACTAGGTTCATCTTGACTCTAATCTGACTTAAATAATGATCGAGTATATTTTTGACATTCTTACTCGATTTTAGACCCGATAAAATCACATTACTTTTGAGCCACACTAAAACCAGGTCTCTATTGGATGAAGTCCGAGTCTTGATAAATATGTCAAAAAATTATTATACACTCATTTATAAAGCAAAAAAAATACTTGTTGTAAAGAAGTTGATAATCATACTTAAACTTAAATTTGTTCATAAATTCTAATTTCATACTTCTTTGATCTATTTCTTAATTCAATAAATGTGATTAAAAATAAAACAATAAATTTATAATTATTATAACATAATATTAAAATTAATTTAAAATATATATACCTTTTTAGTCTCTTGAAAATAATCACACCAAATTAACCCAAAATATTTAAGTTGGGGCCGAATCTTAGGGCCAGCCGGGTCATGTGCACTATTCCACTATCTCATCGCACTCCTTCCTTTTACTGATTTACATGCTACACAAGTTTCAAACGGGAGAAAGTTGATTAAACCTTAACCTGAAATATTTCATGACTCATATTTGACATGACAAGGCACTGGCAGGGAAGAAAGAGAGATAGTTGTTTGAAAAAATATTCAATAATTCATAGCAGATGAAGATCTTGATGAGATAGGTTTTTCACACTTTACCAAAATCTCTTCAGTCTCAGCAATTCTTCAACACACTGGTATGCATTTTACACTCAAACAACTTTTTCATACACTTGCATCCCACTACAACTTTGAATGTAATTGAAGAACATTATTTAATCCTTAGTAATTGTTTCTGTTAGGGGAGCTCAGAGATCTTATTAAGGAAATGGACAAAATTTCTGATCTGCCAAAGATGATCCTCCATGACATTCTTTCAAGATTGCCTTACAAAGATGCTGCAAGGACCAGTGTTTTGTCCAAGGCTTGGCATGAAACATGGTCCTCATTCCCCATCTTGGTCTTCCACGGCTCTCGATGCGTGCGCGTGCACTTGAAGGATAGAAAAGATCCCCTGAAGATACAAGACAACAGGAGGAAAGCCAACAGCTTCCTCAAGTCTGTGGATAGGACACTTGTTAGGTTCCACCACCACGGCTTTGCCATCAAAGAATTTAACCTGAGTATGATGTTCTTCCATCCTCGGTTCATGCCACATCTCGTCGACCGGTGGATGAAGATAGCAGGTGAAAGTAGTAGTATTCAGGTGCTAAAGCTTGAACTTGAACTTGCTGGCAGTTTCTTTGGATGTGAGTTTGACTCTCACGCCGTTGATAATTACTACTACTTGCCACCAGATGTACTGAAAGCCAAGTCATTAACTGAATTAGTGTTGTTCGGGAAGATTAGAGCAGACAAATTGATTGTGAATCACAGAATTAGGTTCCCTATGTTGCGGATATTGTCCTTAGTTGGTGTTTATTTGGGACATGAACAAGCGCTTGAAGATCTCATTTCTGGTTGTCCTATGATTGAGGAATTAATATTGGAGCACTGTGTTGGATTGGAAAATGTAAAAGTACATGATTTGCCTAAGCTAAAGTCTGCTAAGTTTTCTGGATTTCGTGAAATTCATGTTGATGTGCCGAGTCTAGAGAATCTTCAACTCGGTAATGACAAATTAGAGTTCCCTTGTGATATCAGTATAGACAAGTGCAGAAATTTGAAGGGGTTTTTTTTAGGGGCTGTGAGTTCTGTTTTTGTCTCTAACCAATGGTTGCTTGAACTTTTTGACAAGTTTCCATTCCTTGAGAGGTTGGAATTAAGTGGTTGTGTTACATCTGAGAGCCTAATGATCTCCAGTTCTCGCCTCAAGGTTTTGTCCTTCGAGGCTTGCGTAGAGTTGAAGGAAGCTAAGATCGATGCGCGGAATTTAGAGTCATGTAGATATTCTGGACAATTCAGCCACATGCCAGCAGCTATATCTTTTGAGAATTGTTCAAATCAGGTGGATCTTGATGTTGTCTTCGCACTAGAATTTCGTATGGATTTGAAAAGGCTTAGGGCATTTATCCAGAACATAGCACCAAGAAATGTTATGGTATCCTTGTATCTTGGAATCATGAAAGGTTCATCTGTAAGTGTACATTACCAAATTATGTTTTAGTTGATAAAATAAAACTTTACATGGAGAAATTTGATGCCATTTGTGTTGGAATTGTATTTTGGATGAGCAGATTGTGTTCCATGAAGATGTACTAGAAAATGTGCAAGTCCCTTTGCGAAGGATCAAACAATTGAGGTTATCGGTAGATGAAGAAACTGAAGAGTTTTGTGTGCTTCTTATCAATGATTTGTTTTGGAGCTTCCGTCCTGCTATTATTTCTTTGAACCTGAAATTATGCAGCAGAATATTCCTTAAGGTTTGTCATTGATTCATTGCCTCTTAACTCCTGATTTGATTCTCCAATGCATGATCAATTTTTTCAGTGGTTTGATTCGTGAAAAAACAAAAATAATTTGAAAGATAATAAAATGGTTAAAGTAGCCTTCTAAAGATTTACTATGTTGACAAAATTGATAAATTGTTAAATAGTTTTGTTTTTTTTTTTTATATATGAAAGACTGACATAATACTATGTAAGATTATCATCAAATTTATTTGCCAATTTTTTAAATCTAAAGGATTTTTTTGTGATTTTAGTTGTTAGTTCTGAATCTTTCAGTTTCGGTAGTTTAAAAATGTTTGATAACTCTATTTTCTGAGTGCTATTGTGTTAATTTATTATATATCAATCAATACATATTAAAATAATAAAAAAGTTTATCAACCAATTCTATATCCAATAAAATAGCCAACTTTTTAAAAAATTCTGATTTTTAAATTTTAAAAACTAGTTTTACGCTTAAAAAACATGTACCCTCTCACTCCCTTCACCTCTCTAATTTTAGTTGTCAATTGGTCAAATCAACAACAGCTACTATTGGAGAAGCTAAGGTGCAACAACGAGGAAGAGAGACGCTGCAGTTCAAGTCATCAAATGAAATGTTGGTGGCATGATTTGAAAGATGTCAAAGTCAGAAGCTCTCCTAAGAAATATGAGAACCTCAGTGATTGTGAAGAACTCTTGGATTCATTGCCAATAAATTTTTTTTCCCCGAATCTGCAGCTTAACTTTGAATTAGAGTGGGACTGATTACAGTAAGACAACTTAAAATATAAAATTACAACTGCAATTTGTTATGTCGTTTTTGTTTTCTTGCCTTCTTTGTGTTAGACTGTGGATGAACCAGTTGAAAGTAATTGATATGTTCTGGTTTAATATTCAGCATAAAAAATAAGTTTCAATTTTAACATTTTATATCAGAATAGCTTGCTTGTCAAAGATTTTTCATCAAAATAATTAAACTTATAAAAGATTTTATATTAAAATAATCAAATATCTTGTTACAGAATAATCAAATACTTTTTATAGCAGTACATTCAAACTATTTTTTGTAAATAACAAATAAATATTCTTATTTGTTAACTAATTAATGACTGATTTCTGATTTCTAATATCTATGTAGTATTTTTTAACAATTATATTATGCATATATAAAAAATTAGTCGCTCATTAACTATTAGATATCTATTGTATATCTCTAATTTTAAGGCCAAAATATACCACATGTCAGTATGTTACTCTCTTATTATAATTGAAATCAAATCTTTCCCTCTAAAATTAAAGAACTCTCCCCTCTTCTCTCTTCCTTTCTCTATCTCTCTCATTTCTTCATTCACTCTATCTCTCTTATATATCATTATTAATGACTAATTACGAATTTAACAATGAAAATATACAACATAACATTCTCTAATTGTATTTAAATTAAAATAAAATTAAAATTGAAATACTAAATTTGAAATATAGCTATATTATATATTATATTTATATATTACTAACTAATTTAATAATTAAAATGTGTCGCATGACACTCTCTTATTAAAATTTAGAGAAAATATTTTCTTCTAAAATTAGTAAACATCCTTCTTATATTTTCTTATCTGCCTCTCTCTTTTTTTCTATTTCTCTTTATCCTTCCCACTCTATATATAATTTATAATTTATATTTTATATTAATAATTTGACAAATCAAAATGTGTCACCAGATATTTTCATTATAATTAAAATAAAAAATTTTCTTAGCTTCCAAAATTAACAAACTCCCTCTCTCATTCTTTTTCTTTATCTTTCTCTCTCTTTTCTCTCATTCTTTATTTTTCTTTACCTTTATATTTTACAAAAAATAAAATTAATAA
>NC_029780.3:4667643-4681160 GCF_000817695.3 Arachis duranensis
AATGTTGTGATTAAAAATTAAAATTAAGATTCAATTGTTTTTAAAAAAATGAGTTAATTTTATAACTATCAATATAAATTTTTTTTATGTTAATATCTAATTATATTTTTATATATATAGAAAAAATATTATTTTTAAATAGTAAGTATAAAAATTAATTATTTCTATTTGTGCAATAAACTCAATATCTAATCAAATATAAAAATATACACGTTAAATTCTTTCAAATTTTAGATAACGAATATTAAAATTAAGTAAAAAAAAATTAAACTCTTTCATTTGAAAATAATAACTAAAAAACTTATTATTTAATTTTATTTAAGACTCTGGTCTTTTTAGCCGACGGAGACTTTTGTCCCTTACGACTATTTTATAAAAGTAGTTTAATGCTATAAATTTTTTGTGTCATAATCTATAATATCAGGATCGACATAATTTTAAAAAATTTATATTTTCGTAATAATATTACAGGTAAAAATACTAATAGAAATATATATTTAACAACTCATAATTTTTTTATGATACAACTGGATACAACTATAAACAAATTTTATTATTTATTTATTGCATATTTGCTTACTCTGTTATGAGTTTATGACATTTGATTATTTTAGTAGTTAATTATTTAATTATATATATATATATATATATATATTTGATGGTTATTTTTAATATATGTAAAATATTTTTATTTTTAATTTATTTCATAAGGAAAGTAACACACTCTATAGATAGTAATTTGAAGTGAATAAATTCTAATCTGGATTTACTTTGATAAAATATAGAATTAATTTACATATTTTATAGTTATATAACGTTCATAAATTAATTTTTTCTCACTGTGGGTTCAAAAGTTGATGTATAACAATTAAATAAAATTATGGATAACAGAAAAATTTTATACCATTTAATGTATATAAAATTAGAAAATTAGAAAAGGATTTCCCCTCCCTTCTATTGAATCCAATGGAACAACCTGCCTTGAATATAAAAGATCTCCGAGATAAAAGATCAACCATTTAATTTTAATTTTAGTGGCTGATTTTAATGTATAAATAATATTTTTATATTTTTTTATTTACTAAATATAAAACAAGGTATTTATATTAAAAACAATGCTTACTAATAAACTGATCTTAAAAATAGCTTTTTAATAAGCACAAATAATAATAATTATACTTAGTAAAATAATTTTTAAAATATAATGACCATAATAATCATAAAATGAGAGAAAATTTTGATTCTGAATGAAGCTTTACATTTGAATATTTATTATATATTTTAGATTTTTTAATATTTTGAATAATTATAAACTAATTTTAAAAAAATTTTCGTACGTACTTTCAAAAACTTTTAACCTTTTAAAACTACAAACACATATACACAATCGTTTTTAATTTATCAAGTATAAAAATGATGTATTTACAAGTATAAATATCTTCTAAAAAATCTTTATCAAATCATGTCTTATTTTAATTTACCATATGCTATAATTTCTAAAAAATTATATTTAAAAATTAATTTTAATAAACTAAAAGTAAGAGTCTTACTGCGATCTCCACCTGACCACCAATCCTTACCATTAATATAATAAATAAGTAAACAAATATATTAATTAACTCAAATACTTGTCAATAGAAATTATAATAATGCTAGTATATGACTATATGTTAATAAAATCTAATAATATTTTCATCTATTTACATCAACCATACATTAAAAAATTACCACATGCATAGTCAAATCGATCTCTCCTTGAGGTTTGTTATTCCCTAAACCTGTTAAAGCTATATAATTGTAACTCATGCAATGTTACAACATTACTTGATTGTTGTTGTGAACTGTTGTTGTAACAAATTCACTGGCAATGTTTCTTTTTGCGGCAGTACTTCTCTGTCCGGCGGCGGTATCAACGCCAGTCCCCGCGACAACTGATGCCTACTGCGCTGAGGATTCATGATTTGATTTCCCAATAATACATTATGAAGGTACCCAGGTCCAAGTGCAATTAAGACCTATTATGAATAATTCTTGTGGTTGTTGCATCCCTAATGTTCTACTACTATGACTAAAAGCAGAAAAATTTGAATAATAATTTTGCATATTAGGCTGAGATGGTGGTAAGTAGTTCGTATAAGCAGACGCCATGGCGAGAATGTTGTCTCTCTTCACCGCCGCTCTCTCCTCTTTGTGTGCATTCTGATGCCCTCCCAAAGCTTGGCTATTGGAGAATTTCTTGTTCCAAAACTTACACTGTAACTGTCTTATTTTGCGGATATTTTTTTAGTAGCTTACATGACTTTGGTGATGGGGCAAGAAGCTTTCCACAATCTCTACCGTGGCTACTAGTATTGTCTGATGATGCCACCATGTTTTAGCTCTTGATAATCAAAACTATGTATATGATATTGTTGCCTTTTTAGTTCTCCTTAATTTTAATTTGGATTATATATATACTTTCCAATTATAGTAGGGTTTTGATTTAATTAGCTAAGTTATCATGCTATGTTATTATATATCAAATCTTTTTTTTTCAATTTAATTACTATATTAAATTAATAAAACGAGAGACTTACTAAGTTGGTGAATTACTCTACTCATTTACCATTTTTCAGTATTTGTATTGTTGTATATAGTGACAGGCACGCGCTGTGGACATGATATCGAATCTGCCAGAGCACATCCTTCATGAAATTCTTTCAAGAACGAGAAGAAAAGATGCCATGAGGGCCAATATTTTGTCCAAGTTGATGCCATGAGCACATCCTTATTAGCATTCTTGAATCCAAATCATTGGTTTACCTCACCTTGGTTGGCAGTTTTAGACTTGTTAAATCATTATTCATAACAATAGAACCGCTAATAGGACACATGTACGTGGTCGAATGTAAAATATCTAGGCTTTCAATATCCAAACAATTTTACACATGTGCGGGCCAGGTCATGTGCACTATTCCACTATCTCCTCGCACTCCTTCCTTTTACTGATTTACATGCTACACAAGTTTCAAACGGGAGAAAGTTGATTAAACCTTAACCTGAAATATTTCATGACTCATATTTGACATGACAAGGCACTGGCAGGGAAAAAGAAAGATAGTTGCTTGAAAAATATATTCAATAATTCATAGCAGATGAAGATCTTGATGAGATAGGTTTTCCACACTTTACCAAAATCTCATCAGTCTCAGCAATTCTTCAACATACTGGTATGCATTTTACACTCAAACAACTTTTTCATACACTAGAACTTTTCATTTCAATATATCAATGATTTTGAATGTAATTGAAGAACATTATTTAATCCTTAGTAATTGTTTCTGTTAGGGGAGCTCAGAGATCTTACTAAGGAAATGGACAAAATTTCTGATCTGCCAAAGATGATCCTCCATGACATTCTTTCAAGATTGCCTTACAAAGATGCTGCAAGGACCAGTGTTTTGTCCAAGGCTTGGCATGAAACATGGTCCTCATTCCCCATCTTGGTCTTCCACGGCTTTGACCGAGGCGTGTTCTTGCACTCTGGGGATAGTAAAGATCCCCTGAAGATACAAGATCACAGAAGGAAAGTGAACAGCTTCCTCAACTCTGTGGACAGGACACTTGTTAGGTTCCACCACCACGGCTTCGCCATCAAAGAATTCAGCCTTAGTATGATGTTCTTCCATCCTCAGTTCATGCCACATCGCGTCGACCGGTGGATGAAGATAGTAGGTGAAAGTAGTAGTATTAAGGTCCTAAAGCTTGAACTTAAAGTTGTTGAACATCGCTTTGGATTTAAGTTTAACTACACGGTTGATAATTATTACTGCTTGCCATCAGATGTAGTGAAAGCAAAGTCATTAACTGAATTAAAGTTGTCGGGGAAGATTAGAGTGGATAAATTGTTTGCAAATCACAGAATTAGGTTCCCTTTGTTGCGGATATTGTCCTTAATTGATGTTTATTTGGGACATGAACAAGCCATGGAAGATCTCATTTCTGGTTGTCCTATGATTGAAGACTTAAAATTGGAGAACTGTGTTGGATTGGAAAATGTAAAGGTACATGATTTGCCTAAGCTAAAGTCTGCTAAGCTTTCTGGATTTCATGAAATTGATGTTGATGTGCTGAGTCTAGAGTTTCTTCAAATTACTAACCATGACACAGAGTTCCCTTGTGATATCAATATAGACAAGTGCAGAAATTTGAAGGTGCTTCTTTTAGAGGCTGTGAGTTCTGTTTTTGTCTCTAACCAATGGTTGCTTGAACTTTTTGACAAGTTTCCTTTCCTTGAGAGGTTGGAATTATGTTGTTGTATTACATCTGAGAGCCTAATGATCTCCAGTTCTAGGCTCAAGGTTTTGTCCTTCCAGGCTTGCTTTGAGTTGAAGGAAGCTAAGATCGATGCACCAAATTTAGAGTCATGTAGATATTTTGGAACTCACAGACACATGCCAGCAGCCATATCTTTTGTGAACTGTTCAAATCAGGTGGAATTTGATGCTGTCTTCGCAATCGAATATCGTCTGGATTTGGAATGGATTAGGGCATTTTTCCAGCACATAGAACCAAGAAATGTTACCTTGTCTCTTAAAATCATGAAAGATACATCTGTAAGTGTACATTACCAAATTCTGTTTTAGTTGCTAAAGTAAAACTTTACATGGAGAACTTTGATGTCATTTGTGTTGGTATTTTATTTTGGATGAGCAGATTGTGTTGAATGAAGATGTGCTACAAAATGTTCAAGTCCCTTTGCTAAGGATCAAACAGTTGAACTTATGGGCAGGTGAAGAAACTCAAGATTTGTGTGTGCTTCTTATCAATGGTTTGTTTTGGAGCTTCCGTCCTGCTATTGTTTCTTTGAACCTGAAATTCTGCAGCAGAATATTCGTTAAGGTTTGTCATTTATTCATTGCTCCTTAACTCCTAATTTAATTGTCCAATGCATGATCAATTGTTTCAGTGGTTTGATTCGTGAAAAATAAAAAAAACAAAAATAACTTGCAAAGATGATAAAAAGATTAAAGTAGCCTTCTAAAGATTTACTATGTTGACAGAATTGATAAATTGTTAAATGGACTGTGTATATTAAAATCAGCCACAAAGTCAGTCATCAGTATAAAATACATGCTAAAATATAAATACACGTTGAAAATAAATTAAATCACATATGTATTTATACACAAATACATTAGTGGTGGCTGATTTTAGTGTACAAATAACATTTTTGTTTGTTAATTAGTTTTGTTTTTGTTACATATAAAAGACTGACATGATACTATGTATGATTATCATCAATTGTATTTGCCAATTTTTTAAATCTTTAAAGGATTTTTTTGTCATTTTAGTTGTTAATTCTGAATCTTTAAAGGATTGTGTTAATTTATATATCAGTGCATGTTAAAAAAAATATTTACATATCCTTAAACCATATATTTGATACATGTTTCAAAAATATTTATAACATTTGTAGACACTAACATATTTATAATCTATTTTTTATAAATTAAATAATAATAAATACTTAATACTCTAAATAAGACATTTGTCTTGAATTAATCTATTTTTTTTTTATAAATGTTTACTAACTATTTCCGGAGAAAATGATCACTATGAATATTTTTAAAAAATTTAAAAATAAAAAATTTACTTTAGCTTAATATATAGTGAAAAGTTGAAGATCTAATTCTAGTTGTCAATTGGTCAAATCAACAACAGCTACTATTAGAGAAGCTAAGGTGCAACAACAAGGAAGAGAGATGCTGCAGTTCAAGTCAAATGAAATGTTGGTGGCATGATTTGAAAGATGTCAAAGTCAGCAGCTCTCCTAAGAAATATGAGAACCTCAGTGATTGTGAAGCACTCTTGGATTCATTGCCAATAAATTATTTTTCCCCGAATCTGCAGCTTAACTTTGAGTTAGAGTGGGACTGATTACAGTAAGACAACTTAAAATATAAAATTACAACTGCAATTTGTTATGTCGTTTTTGTTTTTCTTGCCTTCTTTGTGTTAGACTGTGGATGAACCAGTTGAAAGTAATTGATATGTTCTACTTTGACATTCACATCTAAATTTCATAATGCATAATGTTTTAACTTTCAACTATAATATAATAGAAAATTTCCTACGGCATAAAAAATAAGTTATGGTGTATAATACATGTTATTTCGCACAATTTTAACATTTTATATTAGAATAATCAAGTTTATCAAAGATTTTACATTAGAATAATCAAACATACCGTTAGAGAATATATAATCAAATGCTTTTTACAGTAGTACATGCAAACTATTTTCTGTGAGAGTAATTCTCCACGTGCAAGCAAATTTTATATCCAAGTGATTTGAGTAACGTATTTTTTTTTCTTTTTTTTTTTCTTCTTGCTCTTTTCTTTTTCTTCTTGTTTTTTAAATTCGAATTTATATAATGGATTATTTTTGGTTCATTTAGTATTATATAATAGTTTCGTTTTGATAATATTTTAAGATCATTTGACTGAATTTAAATTTATATAATATATTATTTTTTATTCATTTGATATTATATAATAGTTTTATTTTGATAATATTTTCGATTCATTCAATCACCACAGAAAATCAGAATTAATAAAAATATTAGTAAAAATGTTAGTGTTATTGGTGATGACGATAATGATGATGGAGGAGGATGAGGGAGAGATGGAGGTAGTAGAATGGTAGTGGTGACGATGAAGATAATAAAAAAAAAGAAAAAGAAGAAGACGAGAAAGTAGATGACAAAGGCTCGCAATCGTAAATTAAATAACTTAGATAAACTTAAATATAAAATTACTTAGACGTGTAGCAAAACACTCTTTGTATATACCCAACAAATATTCTTGTCTGTTAACTAATTAATTATTTATTTCTAAGATCTATGGAGTATTTTTTAACAATTGTATTATATATAAAAAAATTAGATATTAATTAACTATTAAATATAAAAATATATATTTAACAACTCATTTGTATGATACTACTATAAAAAAAATCTCCCCAAAAATCTTTTGATTGGCTGAATACTATAATTTTTAAAAAATTATAATTCATAAATTAATTTTAATAAACTAAAAATAAGGGTTTTATCACACCAAATCACTAATGAATACAATTAATATAATAAATAAAATAAACAAATATATTAGTAATTAAATCAAATACTTGTCAATAGAAATTATATTAAAGGTGAATAGAATTTGGATCCTCTAAATTTAAGATTTTTACTTTAAAGAATAAAGTAAAATCTCTTACTATTAAATAATTTTTTTATATTTTTTTTATCTCACCTATAAAATAAATTTAATAATATTTTAATCTATTTATATTCACCATACATTAGAAGATGAGTATATATTCTTTTATAGCTTGAGCGTCAAATCGATCTCTCCTTGAGGTTTTTTATTCTCTAAACCTGTTAAAAATATATATATAAAAAATAAAAACTAAAGATAAATAAGAGATAATAATAACAAATAAAAAAATAAAATTAAAAATAAAAAATAAAAAATAAAAAAATAAATTAAAATTAAATATAAAAAAAATTATTCTATTCTTTATTTAATTTTTTGATGCTATAAGAAACAACTTTTTAATTTAATTTATCCATACTATAATTTAAAATTCGAATTGAAAAAACTCCTCAATACTTTATCAAATTTCTCAGTATAATATGAGAAAGAATTCACTCAATCTAACATCACTTGTTCACGTCATGATTTCTTCAACAGAATAAAAAAATACTTTAATATTCCTTTAATTTCTCTATGCAACAACTACAATAGTTCAGGAGGTATTTATAACCTCTTATTAGGTTAAGATAATAAAAATCCTAAATTTACTGACATAAAATTCAATTTAGTAATTAAATAAAAAAATTAAAATATATCAAATTAAATTAAGAATAAAGTATATTTTTGTCTCTAACATTTGTGATTTTTTCAAAATTACTCATAACTTTAAATGGTAATTAATTTTGTCAATAACGTTTTCTGTTTGTATCAAAATTATCTTGGATGTCATTTTTATCTAAAATATTAGGGATAAAATCGAAAATCATTAGGAATAGTTTAAAAACAAATTGAAAATATTAATGATACAATTAAATAAATCGAAAACGTTAGGAATAAAATTGAATAAAATTTAAAAAAAATATATAAGCTTTAAAAAAAATGCTAACTTTAAATTAAATATTCTAAAAATATCAATCAATAACCTTTAAATAATACTTAAACTCTCCGTAGATAAGAATTAAAAGCTATATAAGAAATGACTTCTCAATCTAATTTATCAATACTATAGTTTAAAAATTCGAATCAAAAAAATTTCTCAATCTTCTATCCAATTTTTCAATACAATAAGAGAATAGATTCACTGAAGCTAACATCACTTGTCCATGTCATGATTTCATCAACAAAACCAAAAAGTACTTTAGTACTCCTCTAATTTTTATCTACAAGACTACTACAATCATTCAAGAGGTATTTATAGATTAAAATAATAAAAATCCTAAACTTACTGACATAAAATTCAATTTAATAACTAATTAAATAAAAAATCAAAATACATCAAATTAAATTAAAATAAAGTATATTTTTTTCCTCTAACACTTATAAGTTTTTTTAAAAAAATACTCGTCACTTTTAATAATGGTACTTAATTTTGTTCCTAACGTTTTTTGTTTGTATCAAAATTACTCTGGATGTTATCTCTATCTAAAATATTGGCGATAAAATAAAAAAGTTTAGAGATAATTTAAAAATAAATCGAAAATGTTATGCACACAATTGAATAAATCGAAAACGTTAAAAACAAAATTGAATAAAATAAAAAAAAGTATAAACTTTAAGAACAAAAAAATAACTTTATCCTTAAATATTCTTAAAATATCAACTAATAACCTTTGAATAATATTTGAACTCTCCGTCTTACGAAACATTTAAAATATGCATCAAAAAATATATACTTGAACACGATGATGATAGAATTAAAAGCTATATAATTGTAATTCATGCAATGCTACAACATTACCTGGTTGTTGTTGTTGTTTATTTGTTTGGTTTGGATTCATGTTTTCACCTAAACTCAACCGTGACTGTTGTGGTAACAAATTCATTGTCAATAATTCTTTTTGCGGCAATACTTCTCTGTCCTGCGGCGGCAACGCCGGTCCCGGCGGCGAATGATGCCTGCTACGTTGAGGATTCATGATTTGATTTTCCAACAATACATTATGAAGGTACCCAGGCCCAAGTGCAATTGAAGACCTATTATGAATCATTGCTTGTGGTGGTTGTTGCATCCCCGTTCTACTACTATGACTAAAAGCAGAAAAATTTGAATAATAATTTTGCATATTAGACTGAGATGGTGGTAAGTAGTTGATATAAGCAGACGCCATGGCGAGAATGTTGTCTCTCTTCACCGCGGCTCTCTCCAATTTGTGTGCATTCTGATGCCCTCCCAAAGCTTGGCTATTGGAGAATTTCTTGTTGCAAAACTTACACTGTAACCGTCTCTTATTTTGCGGATATTTTTTTAGTAGCTTACATGACTTTGATGATGGGGCAAGAAGCTTTCCACAATCTCTACCGTGGCTACTAGTATTGTCTGATGATGCCACCATGTTTCAGCTCTTGGTAATCAAAACTATGTATTCACAAATTCTATGTTTTTTCTTGTGTTGACTTTGACAAATTGTATGTGCTTATATAAAGAGGATTATCTAGGATATGATACTGTTGCCTTTTTAGTTCTCCTCAATTTTAATTTGAATTATATATATTCTTTCCAATTATAGTACAGTTTCGATTTAGTTAACTAAGTTATCATGCTATGTTATTACATATCAAATCTTTTTTTTTAAATTTAATTACTATATTAAATTGCATATGAGATTAATTTGAAATTCAATCCTAGATTGATTCTCCAACTAGGGTGTTTACGATGTAATTTAAATTGGTCTTGGAAAAAAAAAATCCATACAATTTGAAGTATATAATTTGTTGCACCTTGATTGGATCCGTTTTATTTTATTTCAAATTTAATTAAGTCTGATCCAAACTATTGCGCTTTCGATTGGTTTAGTTTATTTAGTTTTTAAAAAAAATTAAAATTTTATTATCAAAAATAAAAATAATTTTAATTTGATAAAACAAATAAATAAGTAAATCTCATTTTATTTTTACAAAATACTTACTAACTAATAATAGTACATAAATAAGATAAAAACGCGTAACAAATTAAACATTTTATATGTAAAATTTAAATTTAATAATAAATAATAATATTATATTACATTTGAATTATATATATTCTTTCCAATTATAGTACGGTTTCGATTTAGTTAGCTAAGTTATCATGCAATGTTATTAGTTTATTACATATCAAATCTTTTTTTTTAAATTTAATTACTATATTAAATAGCATATGAGATTAATTTTGAAATTCAATCCTAGATTAATTCTCCAACTAGGTGTTCACGATGCGTTTTAAATTGGTTTTGAAAAAAAAAAAATCGATTTGAAGTATATAATTTTTTGCACCTTGGATTGGATCAGTTTGATTTGATTTTTAAATTCAATCAAGTCATATCCAAACTACTGCGCTTTTGATTGGTTTGGTTAATTTAGTTTTTTAAAAACAATTTTAAAATTTTATTATTAAAAATAAAAATAATTTTAGTTTGATAAAACAAATAAATAAATGAATTTCATTTTATATTTACAAAATACTTACTAAATAATAATAGTATATAAATAAGATAAAAATGCACAACAAATTAAACATTTTATATTTAAAATTTAAATTAAATATTTATAAAAGATATATTTATAAATTAAAATTGATTTTAAATAAAGTTGACTTTTTAAATGAAAAATTAGTTTTTTATTCCATCTTTAAATGAAAAAACAATTGTTTTTTTAAATCAATTTTTATTTTAAAATTGGTTTAAAATTGATTTTTTTTTTTTGTTACCAGTTAATAACCGGTTTCCTCATTCAAGGAAGCAAGCTAACTAAAGCTTCTCTATTGATAAACATTGAAATTATTGTTCTCACCCAAACAGTATTCATGCTATACCAAACACTTATTTCATCTTACGGCTCAGGCGAGAAACCCCGGTGGTGATATGACTTCATCAGAAAGGTTTAAGGCATTTGAGGTCTTACAGCTCTAAGTTTCATCGTGATGTCATATTTAGAATTGAAGTATATTCTGTCTTACAATTTGCAACATTGAAAGGAAGGGTATAATGGATGGTACTGAACAAAACTTGCAACATATGAAAACATTCACTCATCGAAAGTGCCCCATAACAAGGTATTTCAAGAGCCATGTTATTCTTTCCACAATAGAAACAAAGATGAAATATATACTACAACACTGAATAGCATTCTAAGTAACAACACCAAAATTTGGCAATTCATCTACCACGGTCTTAACTCTTAAAAGTCATCATTCACAAAATCATAGCTCTTTGCTGAACATGTGATCTGAAAATTCTTAAAGGCATGCTACAACACTGTATTATAAAAAGGTTAAACCCAGTACCATATGAAACCAAAGGCAAAAACTCAGAAAATCAATATTAATCTTAACAAAATTGCTGCCACATTTACTCTAGCTATAAGTTATTTTTATCGGATTAAACTAAATTAGATTCAACAACAACATTTATCTACTAGCATATAATCCAAAATGTAGCATTTGGTAAAACGCAGCGTTTGGAAAACATAATCTCGAAAATGAAACTATAACAATCCAAACAGATCCTGAATAAACTCAGAACACATATAAGCACCAAAACTAATAATTAAACATCTTTAGAAATGTAAAATGAAAAAAAAAAAGGGCACCATTTTTTGAAATGCTTAGAATCTGAGCTTGGTGAAGAACCAACGATTCTTGCCGGTCTTGAACCTCTCCTCGAGCCTCTTCTTGGTCTCTTTAAGCGCCGCAACCTTCTTGTCCTTCGACTGAAGCGACTCGACCGTAACGGCATCCTTCAAATCCACGTCAAGCGTGTAGCGCGTGGGCATCACGTGCTGGTAGTTAACCATCTTAACGAACGCCTTGACGCGCGACTTCTTCGCCGTCTTCTTGGCGGAGTCCCTCTTCACAACCTTGGAAGGGTACTTCTTGATCCCGGCGACGAGGCAGTGGCCGTAGGGGCGGTCGCGGGTGCCATCGTCGAAGGCGCGTATGATGACGGCTTTGCGACCCGCGTATCGGCCTTGCAGCACGATAACCGCTTTGTTTGGTTTCAAGAACTTCACCATCTTCCTTCTTCTGCTTCCGCTGCGTGTTCTTGGTTATGGAGGAAGAGGAGCGAGGCGTGTTAAACCCTAGATCTAGATGAATATAAAATCTAGTATGATTGGGCCTGTGTCGAAAGACTGGGCTCAGTGTATTCAGGATGCAAGCCCACAATCTATTCTCACAAAAACTTTATACATGCCCAAATTTTCTGACAAAAAAAGTTTTCCTTCTTGTTTGCCAATTGCTTAATATTATTTTATATTCTTATCAGAAATGATTAAAAAATATTAAAGAAACAAACGTCGTAAATATGTTTGAGGAATGTAACTTGGATGACAAATTTTGATGACTATTAATTTAAAAAAAATGTTAGTTATACAACACTAATAAGTTTTTAATCAGTTTTTAATCAAATTTAAATAATATTTAATTATTTTTTTATTAAAATATGTCTTTATTTTGTAGATATATATCTATTTTAAAATTTACCCACTTTATATTATAGTTAATTATTGTGACTTTGTTTTTTTTACGTAACTTCAGTAACAAATAAAGTTTTTTATTCCTTATTCTATGGACATTCACACTGTATTAGTGAATCTAAAATAAAAAAGGTTCTTTCTTACTGAATTCTCTCTCTCTCTCTCTCGTCTTCATTGGTGAAGACGTATCACCATCTTTCAGTTGAAGCACTTTCTCATTCTGCATTGATAAAAGATATTACTATTTTTCACACATGTATTTATGTAATTTGTTAAAAAATATATGTTCAACATTTTTAATTATATTTAAAAATAAATATAAAAACTCTATTCTTATTTAATTGGAACAAAGTTAATCTTATTTATTTTTATTAATAGAGTTGTTACAAATAAAGTACTTTGTACGTAAGTAATTTGAATAAAAAAGAAAAAAAAATTGGAGTTTAAGAGGGAAGATGTAGATGGTATAATCATAAAAATTTTGTTGTTATTTTTCAATTATAACACATCTGATAGTATGATATTTTATTCAAAATATTTTTAAAACACATCTAAAATTAAACTTAAATACACATTCAAAATTATAAGAATACACTCTAAATATTTTATCAACACATCCAAAATTCATGTAAAAAAACTTATATATGTACATAAGAACATAATAAACAACATAAACACATCCAAAATTAAATATTGACACATTTAAATTAGATTAACATTACAACTCTAAAAAACACTTCTAATATTATACATAAATTTAAAAAAATAGAAT
>NC_029780.3:4681454-4738540 GCF_000817695.3 Arachis duranensis
TATAAATAATAAAAAAAATTTATATCTAATAAACAATTTATTTATTTGATCTCATTTTTATTGTAATGTTTGAATAAATACTTAAAAAATAAAAAAATAAAAAAAATTAATTTTTAATTTTTTTATTTTAAAAAATGTTGTCATTCACCGTACAGAAATTTACTTAACAAAAATTTTATTTTTTAATAATGACTATAAAAATTTACATCAAAATTTAATTTTCTACCAAGGTTGATGTAGAAGAAAGATGAGCTAGTTCCTCCACAGATGATGAAGCTGCTGCGCGTTTGCTGAGGAGGCAGGGTTTTGTCTTCAAAATCTGCAAAGGGATTGGGGCTTAGGGCTGCTCAACAAGTCAACAGAGGATTTGGGGTGGGATGATCTCCAATTAAAAGAAACCCTAACTCAGCATTAGCAGTGATAGATTCAAAGAAGGGGAAACGTTTCTTCGGTAAATGCTTCTTCCTCAAACCTATAATCTTAATAACTTAATATAGCTTCTGCTAGCACGTCTTCAAACATCGCTTTCTTTCTTTCGTTCGTTTGTGGAATTTATCATTTAGTCCTTGATGTTAATGTTTACTTTTTTTTTTTCCGAAAGAAATAATGCTACATATCTAAGTATTTTTGTTAATTAAGGGCTTGTTTGGGTGAACTTTTAAGAAAAGATCTTTTTTCGAGTTATCTTTTTTTAAAAGATCTTATAGAGAAGATCTCATGTAAAAAGGTCTTTTTATCTATCAATTATGTTTGGGTATAACAATATAAAAATACTTTTTTGTTTATTTATTACATAAAAAACATCTTTTTTAAGGAAAAAAAATCTTTTAAAAAAAGATGTAAATTACAGCTTCTTAAAAAAGATCTTTTTTTATTTTATTAGTGCTTTTACTTTTACTACTAGAAATTTGTCAAATACGTTAAAAAATTAAAAAAATCTTTTTTCATTGAAAAAATATTTTTTTTAACAAAATAATGACACCCAAACATGCACTAAGTCCAACTAAGTTAGTCTAATATCAATAAAAATTAATTATGGATAGCATTGCTCTAAATCTTATTGTTTAACTTTGTTAGAATTGGTTTATAAGAAAGACTTGATTACTTGATGCGATATCTGACTTTAAATGCGTCCCTTCTCAGATTATTCATTTTTATGATGTTATACTTGCTCTTAGGAACACGATAGTTTGAAGAGAAAGAAATGGACCGAATATCTGTCATGCCAAAATTTATACTTCATGACATCCTCGGAAGGTTGCCAGACAAAGATGCTGCAAGGACTAGTGTTTTGTCAAAGTCGTGGAGAGAAACATGGTTTTCATTTCCCATATTGTCTGCTTGCGACAAGAATTTTATTAATTTGCATGAATTACCATTATATCCAGAAGGTGCTCGTTTGCTTAGCAAATTAGATACATTCATTGAGTATGTGAGTAAAAGATTGAGGCGGCTCCATAACCAAGGATTAGCAGTCAAAAAACTTAAGCTCAATACGCAATATATATCTAATAAGATGCTTGTGTCACGGTTCCACCATGTTGATGAATGGATACAGATGGCAAGTGAAAGTGGTATCGAAGTACTAGAGCTTAACCTCGCTCTTAGCCTGGACAAATTATATAACCTTCCACTTTGTCTCACTGAAGCCAAGTCACTCACTAAGTTGGTGTTGACTGGGGGAATCAGACTTGACCCAGCATTCTTAAACCATTCACTCAAGTTTTTCTCAGTGAGAACATTGCTTTTTCATAGTATACTTCTTGGAGATGAAAGGGTTATGAAGCATTTCATTTCATATTGTCCTCTAGTTGAACATTTAAGTCTTATTCATTGTCTTCTATATAAACCTTTAAGTGTAGGAGATCCACCCGGTTCTAGGGCCAATTATGTGAAATCGTTAAGCTTGCATGGTCTACAAAAGCTGAAGCGAGTTGAAGTTCAAGGAATAGAAGACGTATATATTGATGCTCCAAATCTTGAGAATTTATGCTATCTTGCTGGTATTGTGCATGCATCTTTCAAGCTGAATTTAGGTAGTTACAAAAATTTGAGATGGTTGAGCTTATTGTGTGTGAGAGTAGAGACGTGGTTACTTGAACAATTGCCCAAGATTCCATTCCTTGAGAATTTGATATTGAAACATTGTTCTTTGTGTGAGAGGATTAATATTTCAGGTTCTCAACTCAAGTTCTTGGAGTTAACAAATTGCTCTAACTTGAAAGAGATCAATATTGATGCTCCAAATTTATTATCATGTGAGTATAGTGGAAAAGACGAACCTGTTATATCTTTTCGTGGAATTTCTAATCAACTGGATGTCAGTGCTCATATCCACTTGAATCATCAGGATGTTGATAGATTGAGGCAATTTATCCAAAACATTGTACCCCAAGAGGTTTTGACGTCTCTGTCCGTTTTTATCATCCAACTATATCCAGTAAGTATAGACTTTCTACTTAATTGGTTCCTTCTGCTTGCATTTTTGCCATATATATTTATTTATTTGTTGTACCCCGAATTATGCAGATTATAGAAAGCGTAGATATATTGCAAGGTTCATCATCTCCACCAAGTATTAAACACATGCAATTATCTGCTGTCTCGGATAGGCAAACTTGCTATTTTCCGGTTATGAATTGGTTGCTTTCAAGTTGCTTCCCGGAAACTATTTCATTCAGCTTGCATTACAGTTTTAAGTTGAGGGAATTCATGGTGGTATGTTATTGTTTCCCAATTTTCTGTTTTATTTTCTCATTTACAACTTTGTCAGTTATAAATAAATAAAAGGTTAGGGAGCCTCTAACTTTGTCAGTTATTTCATAAAAACAACAGTATTTCTATGAGATGCTGATGGGAAGCAAGAAGGGCGAGTGCTATTGCTATTCAAGGGGTCCTGAGTGTTGGTGGCATGGCTTGAAAGTTGTCAAGATCACACATCTAGAAAGGATTTATGAAAATGTAGAAGATCTCAAGGCCATGTTAAATGCATTGCCCTTACCTCGTAATTACGATGAAGAATTTATCACTTTTACCTTAGAGTTGTAATCTTGCTATTATTGGCTGATAGGCATTCCTCGTGTGAATTAAAACTTAGGTTGCTGCTTTCTATGATGTGCCTATACTTTTATTTTAGTGCCTGTTATATACGAGGCTGAATCTCTTTGCTCAAGTTAATTGATGTGAATGTGATCTATTAGTGGTTAAGTTTGAATCTTTTTTCTTAAAATTTTTTAAATTCTGTGGTCCTTTTTAACGGTCTCTAGCCAATATGAACTTGCAAAAAATTACTTTTTATCTCGCTCATTCTCCATTTCCAAGATAATAGTATTATTAAATATTAAGTATATAATAAAAGTTAAAGGTAAATAGATAATAGTATTATTAAACATATTATCATTGTTATAATTCAAAATAATACCACTCAATTTTCTATCTTTTGCAAATTTAAAATAAATCTGAATTCACTTAGTTGTATGTCATTTGTGTACACTATAATGTGTTCTAGTTTAGTAGATCTCCAAGGTATGATTTGCAAGTCAAAAATGCTATGCCATTATGGCAACCAACAATGCTAGGAATCAAGAAGGTAAGATGTTTTTTTATATATTTTTGGATGTTTAAAGTTCCGTGATCTCCGTCCCTAATTCTCCAACGTGTATCATTCAGAATTTTAATTTGGGGGTGAGAAGTAATTAATATCAAAGATTATAAATTAAAAACAAATAAAATTAATTAAATATAATTATAAATTAGTTAAGTTATTTTTTTTTTGACTGATCCCTTCTTGGTTCATATACTTTTTCTTATGGCAACCCAAACCAATCAGATTGCCAATTGCTTAATATTATTTTATATTCTTATTAAAAAATATTAAAAAAACAAACGTTGTAAATAGTAAATACATTGGAATATTGAGTGTTTGAAGCTAAAATTAATTTGTCCTCTTTGGATGATTCTAGAATTGAGAAATGAATAATTTTAACCAGGAGGCTGTATTTCGAATTGAGCGTTCGGAATTCTTTAGATTTTACGCTAAATAATGACATAAATTTGAATCTTTCTTACAATAGCCAATTAAAATTATCTGTTTTGAAATTATACGAGAATTCAATTCTTGCAACTGGGTGGGGTTGCCGGGTGGGGAAGAGAAAAAGGAGAAGCCAATTCCAATTATAGGCATTCCGATTCATATAATTAAATTCTTTTTATATAATATTAAATTCAATTCTGTAATTTAGTGTTTTATTCCAAATATCAAACATCAAATCAACATCATAATAAACGAAATTAAATTCATTTACATCCTATCTTTTTCCTATTGCAATCAAGTGATAATAGACCCGTAAAGCTAAAGGATGTAAATTGTAATAATTGTTAACATAACAAGCTAAGATATAAAAGATCAAGTGAAAAAGAAAACAAAAGTCCAAGCTACAAGACCTGGGGCCATGTGAATTTGGATGGCATGGTTTCCCATATGAAGAACTGGATGGTTAAAATGAGAACTGAAAGAGAAACATGATTGAATAGCATGGTATAGCACTATAGCATGTGACCCCAAATGAATGAATCTTCAATGTGTTCAAAAACATGGAGCCACGATCTATTTTCTTTCTTTCTTTACAATTCTTTTTCTATCTATATTTAGGGTGTTTGTTTACTCCTACGGATTCAAATATCATTTCTCCATTTTCTTAATGGTATTCAGACCAACTAGGCTTAACAATCTTTTGTGTACAAAATTTGTAAAACTCGTGACTTCATCATATCATAACAAACCCAGTGCCATATATGAAACCGAAGCCGAAAACCCAGAAAATCAAACATTAATATTTACTCAATTTATTACTAAGCTATTTTTATAAGATTAAACTAAATTAGATTCAACAGACAATAGGCACAGTTATCTACTAGCAGATGACCCAAAATGTAGAATTTGATGAAACGCATCCTTTGGAAAACATAATATAAAAAATGAAACTATTAAAATCCAAACAGATCCTGAATAAGCTCACAGCACAAAAATTCCCAAAACTAATAGTAAGAAATTTTCAGAGATAAGTAAAATGGAAAACGACACCGTTTTTTGAAATGCTTAGAATCTGAGCTTGGTGAAGAACCAACGATTTTTGCCAGTCTTGAACCTCTCCTCGAGCCTCTTCTTGGTCTCTTTAAGCGCCGCAACCTTCTTGTCCTTCGCCTGAAGAGACTCGACTGTGACGGCGTCCTTCAAATCCACGTCAAGCGTGTAGCGCGTGGGCATCACGTGTTGGTAGTTAACCATCTTAACGAACGCCTTGACGCGCGACTTCTTCGCCGTCTTCTTGGCGGAGTCCCTCTTCACAACCTTGGAAGGGTACTTCTTGATCCCGGCGACGAGGCAGTGGCCGTAGGGGCGGTCGCGGGTGCCATCGTCGAAGGCGCGTATGATGACGGCTTTCCGACCCGCATATCGGCCTTGCAGCACGATAACCGCTTTGTTTGGTTTCAAGAACTTCACCATCTTTCTTCTCCGCTTTTCCGCTTCTCTCTCTTTGTTCTTGTTTATGGAGGAAGTGGCGAAACCCTAGACGTAGACTAGTTGAAAATATGTAGAAACAACAATTGGGTCTGAGTGAGATGGCGAAGCCCGATTTAAGAAATATTGGGCTATTGACCAAAACAATAACAAACATTGGACCTAAGAAAAAATGTATTACCAAAAAATAGTGTATTAATGCTCTTGTTAGCAAAATAGAATAATAGGTGCAAATATAATTAGAAAAAAAGGATTGGAGTCTTCTTTTTGTACAAATTTATAAAAAACACAATAGATGTGCTCATTCTTTAGTGAAAAAAATTTTAAATTTAGCTGTTGATTTTGTGTTTTAGGATTTATCTCTTCTAAAATTAATTAGTATCCTCAGTAATAATAAAAGAGGACTACTTTATTTCATATAATTTGTATCTAGATTTTTATTTTTTAGACATTTTTAGTCCTGTTTCATTATTAAAAAAATGTAAATAAAATTAAAAGAGGTTATATTACCCAAAAAAAAATTAAAGGAGATTGACAATTTCACCGAATTCTAGCTATTAGAGTGGAATAAATCTTTAAAATAGTTTCTAGATTCGGCTCTTAAAATTCTAATTGCAATTTGATCCTTTAGATTGAGTTTTGGGCTACATACAAATTTTTCAACCTATTTTCGATGTGAGTCAGCATGTAGACTGCTGATGTGGCATAGCTATTGCCATGCTATTAGTTATTATGGCTAGCTAACGTAGCTGACAATGTATAATTTTTCAATTTAGTCTCAGTCTTCATTTTTAAACCCTAGAGCTTCTTTTCTCCTTTTCGTTCTGCTTGTCGTCTTTTTTATCTTCTACTTCGGTGTCTAATCCATCACCAGAAGAAATTTGAAAAATGTCAGTAATAAGGAGAGCATGAAAAAGAAGACATTTGGGAAAATGAAAGGATATCAGTCCGGCTGCGAAAGTGGAGTCCCTTTCTTGATGCTTCCTTTGATCGATTCACGCTTCTTTGTGAACCCATTGAGAGGAGAATTTTCCCTTGCATCGAGTATGAAGGAATCGAGGAGGCGCATTATGCTTACAGAAACAGTGATCAATTGAGAAAGGAGATTCTTGTCTCTCTTAAGAAGATTCTTGAACTTCTAGAAGGTTACATGACTGCGAAACACTAGGATTTGTTTCCGTACAACAGCGTCGCTTCTGTCGCCATGAAGCTCTATAAGGAGAAGTTCTTGAAGCATGACAGAGAGAGGTTCATAAACTACCTTGTGGACGTGAAGTCACGGAAGGAAAAGGTTATCACATTGAGACTCATGCGTGGGGTTCACATGGAGGTTTCAGAATCATTGGGACTGTTGGAACGTTCAGTGCAAATCCTCAGCTTCATCTGATCGAAGGCAATGATCTTCATTCCAAGATCAATTTTATTAGATACATGGAGTGGGGGATGAACACAGATTTTCAGAAGGTGCTTAATCAAATTTTGGAGGTGGCTGTAATGAAAAATTGAAAGAAGATCAGATGATTGAGAGGGTGTTTGTGTTCAATGACGTGGAGTTTGATTGAGCATATGCGAGACTTTGGAAGACCGATTACCAGACAATTAAGAAAAAGAAGAGAAGCAGAATAAAAATAAGAAGAAGAAGCTCTACAGTTTAAAAATAGAGACAATGACTAAATTGAAAAATTATGAATTGTTAGCCACATTACCTAGCCATAATAACTAACAGCATGGCAGTGGCAATGTCACATTAGCAATTTGTTTGTTGATTTATGTCAAAAATAGACTAAAGAACTTGTATGTAGTTCGAAGTTTAATCTGAAAGATTAAATTAGGACAATTAAAATCTTAAGAATAAAATTGGTGTAAGGTCTCAATTTGGGATATTACTGTAAAGATTTAGTCTATTAAAGTGGGGGATCTCTTAGTCAAATTAGATTGGTCTAGTAATTGGCTTATTAGTCTTTTTAAGCAAGTGTTAGGTATTCGAATCTTACTTTGTTTATGCAGTAACCCATTGGTCAATGATAAACCCTTAAATGGAACTCCGATTTGCAACAAACTAATCCTTATCCTATTGAGTTAGGGTATAGGTGAAAGTTGGCTATCCTACGAGAACTCGTGACTCAGCTCATTTTAGGTTCGACTCGTGGCCTTTTTACTTAAAAGCCTTTAAGAAAAAATCTACGAAGCCTGTTCGGCCGGCTCGTCAAAATATTTTTTTTGTAAAAGCAAATTATTTTTAGTTTTACTTATATTAAACATAAAACAAAACAAAAAAATAATCAAGACTAGTTAAGGTTGTAGCTTTTTTTTAAATTATATTTAATGTGAATTTGATTTTTTAAATTAATTATTTTGAGGTTTAACTCATGAAATAGGCTTTTTAAATAAGCTGGTGGACTTATCAAGTTTTAAATAGGTAAAGCTTAAGCTTAAAAAAAAGCCTATAAGAAGTAACAGTTCTAAACTTTGATCATTTATTTATAACATGGGCTAGACTCGTCAATGCCAAATCTCAATTCGATTCAGTTCGACCCATTTTCACTCTTAGATGAAAATATCGTGAGAAATAATAAAAAAATTATTAATTTTTTTAATTTAAAGAATTTTTGGTAGTATAAAATTTTAAAAGTTTCATTAATAATAATTTTAACTGATATTTTTAAAGACAAATAATACGTTTTAGAAAAATAAAAAATATGAGCAAAGTATATTTTTGTCACTAAAATTTAACAAATAATTTAAAAATATCACTAAGTTTTATTTTGTTTTAATTTAAAAATATTTTAAAAATTTTTAATAAATTTTAAGAAAAAAAATATTTTTTATCCAAAATATAATACTCTTGAAAATTTAATTAAATATTAAAAATTAAAAAATAAAATAATTACAAATTAAATATTCAAAATTTTAAAAACTAAACATATTTCTTTTAAAACGATAAATTCATTCGATGTAACTGCATTTGGTATGGAATAGTAAGACTAAAACTAAGAAAATAAGATTCAACTAAAATTTCAATCTCTTCACACAAAATTTTAATCTATTTAATTTCTGCAAAGAATATTAATACAAGAAATTAAAATTTTAAAGATAAAAACTAAAACTTTCATACCATTTATTTTCTCAAATATCCTCCTTCAACTTTTTAAATTTTAAGTCTACTCCTCTCTCACATCACTGACAAAATGAAAAATTTAATTTAGTCTATTGTTTTTTTTTTTTTTTCTATGCAAACATGGTCTAAGCAAACGAATCCTTGGACGGTCCAAACAAATAGGACACCGTAGAAGGGGTAAGACGGGGAACTCGCAATTGTTGAAAGATTACAACCTAGTAAGAGATACGTAGAAGAAAGATGATTAGATATTTAAATGAGCTAGTTCCTCCATAGATGATGAAGCTGCTGCCAGCTTTTGCTGAGGAGTGAGGATTTTGTCTTCAAAATCTGCAAGTGATTGGGGCTTAGGGCTGCTCAACAGAGGATTTGGGTGGGATGATCTCCAATTAGACGCAACCCTAACTCAGTGCATAAGCAGTGACAGATTCAAAGAAGGGGAAACGATTCTTCGGTAAATGCTCCTTCCTCAAACCTATAATCTTAATAACTTAAAACATTGTTTTCTTTCGTTCGTCTCTGCAATTTAGTTTTTAGTCCTTAATGTTAGTGTTGATTACTCTTTATTTATTTTGGAGAATTCTGGATACAATTTTTTTTTTTTGTTGTAATATGAAAATTTTCGTCCTGTTTTGCCAGACGCCATATAGACTTGAAATGCTTCCCTTTTCAGATTATTCATTTTTATGATGTTATAGTTGCTCTTAGGAGAAAGTAATGGACCGAATATATGTTCTGCCAAAAACTATACTTCATGACATCCTCGGAAGGTTGCCAGACAAAGATGCTGCTAAGACTAGTGTTTTGTCAAAGTCGTGGAGTGAAACATGGTTTTCATTTCCCGTCGTGGCTGCTTGGAGCAAGGATTTTTTTAATTTGCCTGAATTACAATTATCTCCAGAAGATCCTCTTTGGCTTAGCAGATTAGATATGTTCATTGGGTATGTGAGTAAAAGATTGAGGAGGCTCCATGACCAAGGCTTAGCGGTCAAAGAACTTAAGCTCAAGATGAAATATATATCTGATAAGATGCTTGTGTCACATTACCACCATCTTGATGAATGGATACAGATGACAAGTGAAAGTGGTGTCGAAGTACTAGGACTTCACCTCGCTCTTAGCCTGGACAAATTTTATAACCTTCCACTTTGTCTCGTTGAAGCCAAGTCACTCACTACGTTGGTTTTGACTGGGGGAATCAGACTTGACCCAGCATTCTTAAACCATTCACTCAAGTTTTTCTCAGTGAGAAAATTGCTTTTTCATAGTATACTTCTTGGAGATGAAAGGGTTATGGAGCATTTCATTTCACATTGTCCTCTGGTTGAATATTTAACTCTTATTCATTGTCTTCCATATAAACCTTCAAGTGTAGGAGATCCACCTGGTTCTAGGGCCCATTATGTGAAATCGTTAAGCTTGCATGGTCTACAAAAGCTGAAGCAAGTTGATGTTCAAGGAATAGAAGAGATATATATTGATGCTCTGAATCTTGAGAACTTACGCTATGCTGCTAGGATTTGGGATGCATCTAAACTGAATTTAAGTAGTTACAAAAATTTGAGAAGGTTGAGCTTATGTTTTGTGAGGAGAGCAGACATGTGGTTACTTGAACGATTGCCCAAGATTCCTTTCCTTGAGAGTTTGACGTTGAAAGATTGTTCTTTGTCTGAGAGGATTAATATTCCAGGTCCTCAACTCAAGTTCTTCAAGTTATTAAATTGCCCTAACTTGAAGGAGGTCAATATTGATGCTCCAAATTTATTATCATGTGAGTATTTTGGAAAAGACGAACCTGTAATATCTTTTCGTGGAATTTCTAATCAACTGGAAGTCAATGCTCGTATCCACATGGATCATCAGGATGTTGATAGATTGAGGCAATTTATCCAAAACATTGAACCCCAAGAAGTTTTGACGTCTCTGTCCCTTTGTATCATCCCGCCATATTCAGTAAGTATAGACTTTTTCTTAATTGGTTCCTTCTGCTTGCATTTTTGCCATATATATTTATTTATTTATTTGTCTTTTTGTACCCCGAATTATGCAGATTATAGAAAGCCTGGCTACATTGCCAGGTTCATCATCTCCACCAACTATTAAACACATGCAATTATGCTCTTTTTCGCCTAGGCAAACTCAGTATTTTCCCGTTATGAATTGGTTGCTTTCAAGTTGCTTCCCGGAAACTATTTCATTCAGCTTGAATTATAGTTTTAATATGAGGGAATTCATGGTGGTATGTTATTGTCCCAATTTTCTGTTTTATTTTCTCATTTACAGCTTTACTTTAATTTCGAATAGCGTGTTTCATTTGTTGAGCGTTCATAATATTAAGTAGTTATCAACATAAATAAAAGGTTATGGAGCCTCTAACTTTGTCAGTTATTTCATAAAAACAACAGTATTTCTATGAGATGCTGATGGGAAGCAAGAAGGGCGAGTGCTATTGCTTTTCAAGGGGTCCTGAGTGTTGGTGGCATGGCTTGAAAGTTGTCAAGATCACACATCTAGAAAGGACTTATGAAAATGTTGAAGATCTCAAGGCCATGTTAAATGCATTGCCCTTCGCTGATAATTACGAGGAAGAATTTATCAGTTTTACCTTAGAGTTGTAATCTTGCTATTGTTAGATGATAGACATTCCTTGTTTGAATTAAAACTTAGGTGTTGCTGCTTTCAATGATGTGCCTGTGCTTTTATTTTAGTGCCTATGTGTACGAAGCTGAATCTCTTTGCTAAAGTTAATTGATGTGATCTATGAGTGGCTAAGTGTGGATATTTTTTCTTAGAAATTTCTAAGTTCTGCAATCATTATTTATCTGGGATCCTTTTTAACCGGCTCTTAAAGGCAACTCTGAACTTGAGAACAAAACAATTTCATTGATGATCTTGAGACTTGATTAAATATTCTTGAGTTGGCATGCTGCTTTTGGAAATTACCATTTGATTAATTAATTTATTAAAAACATCTAAATTTATACTTGCTTTCGAAGATTTTTCAGTTGTGTCTTGTGTGATCTTGACATGCTTTCGTACATTAACAACTCTAAATTAGAAGGCCAGTTGAATTTCGGAATTTCAATGTTCTTGAGTAATGTGGTCGTTATTGGTGAGAGGGCAAGATAAAATGATCTAAAAAGAGTTAGATATACTTTGAGTAATAATAATAAATAATTTAGAGTTTTAGTTCATCCTCTTAGTATTTAAAAGAATACAAAATTCAAATATTATTATTATTATTATTATTATTATTATTATTATTATTTAAAAACATAAAAATGAAAAATAATTCAAAATTTTATTTATTTAGAAGTTAGTAGGATAAGTTCAGACTTTTAATCATTTTTCATATTTTTTCTCGAAAATAGTCAAAACATATAACAGAAGTAGTAGAAAACCAAAAAAGAAGATAACACAGGTAGTAATAGTAAATACAAAACAGGAAGGGGTCTTTAAGAGTTATTTCTTTAGAGAAATTAGAATGTCAAAAGTGTATATAAATTTTTAAAATAATTTAAAATTTTAATTCACATGCACATATGTAAAGTCTTTTTTATATAGCCATCTCATATTGTATCGTCGCATTAACAAAAATAATTAATTTTTAAATCAATTGTTTAAAAAATTATTTTAACCTCTAATATTATATTGTAGAGTTTTTTTTTTTACCAAATATAAGGAGATTCAAACTCGCAACATTTTAGGTGAGTATAGAAAAATTATACTATTTGAGTTATAATTCATTGGCAAACAATTATTTTTGTTATAGGACGGAGTACATTACATTTGTATATATGATATAAGAATCTTTGCTTTTTTTATTTAAATTAAAAAAATCATTATTTCGTTTTTATTGAAAATTTAAGGAATTTATGTTTAGGTGTATATTATAGTATTTGTTGGCTTGCCCACAAAATATACACAAATATTTTACACATAGCAAGTTAACATAAGAAAATCAATAATGTATTCAATTTCATAATATTGTGAAATGTATCTGATTTACACATTTAGCTTGCAGAAAAATATGACCAAGATTTTTATATTTATTTTGCTAATAATATAGAAATACAGAAAGTATACCTAAAATGGTAAATATTTTTATATTTTAAAACAAACTACACAAATTGATTTTTTTTTATTTAAACTCTTTTAGGAAAATTAAAATCCGTGGAGCTCGTAACAGAGTTTCATTTGTTTGTTTATGATAAAACAATAGTTTCTCTACGAGACACTTAGGGGAAGAGAAGAGGGCAAGTGTTATTGCTGTTCAAGTGCTACTTAAGTGTTGGTGGCATGGTTTGAAGAATGTCAAGGTCACAAGCTCATTCAACAAGGCTGATGATGATAGTGTTACTGATTTTAGGACCATGTTTTATGTATTGCCAAATTATTCTTCTGCTTCTTTAAAAGGAAATTATGGTAGTTTTAGGCCAGAATGATGAAGGTGCTGTTATGAACCGAAAGACATTCTTACATAGGAGTAAAATTATATGGTACTGTTGTTTATGTTTGCGATGAGAACTTGGATTTCTTTTTTCTTTATTCTTTCCTGATATTGGAATTACTGAAACTTTAAATCTAAAAAAAGTTTTTTTCGATAGGAGAGAAAAACCTTTTTCAGCGGAATAACCTGTTTTGGCCATTACTTTTTTGCAAGCACATTTCGATATATGAGAATTGTAGAAAGGTTTTAATGAATTTGAAGATTAAAGAAAAAGTTGTGTAAAAATAATTGATTAAAGTTGTGATGTGTAAAAGTTTTTCCCATAGAATTGTAATATATGGAGTTCGGAGAAAGGAGGAATGGACTAAAAATATATGTATATTCTGAAATAGAAGAACAATCATATGCAGATAATTTTACATAAAAATAATTATATGTAAATTTTTACTTAAAAAAATATAGATTAATTACACGTAATAATTATAAAATTCAATCAATGTAAGCAATTTTTTTACTTATTATAAGACATGCAATTAATTTAACAAATAAATTTAACATCAAGTTATAATACGCGAAAACATAATATACAGAACTTAAATGACAACTATGGCATATTCAAATACTAAAAACACAATTTGCATGTTCAATAATTGAAATGTGGTTCTCCTCTAGATTAGTTTAGGAGGACAAACAGATTTAAAATTAAATTCAAACGAAAAAAAAAAGAAGTAAAGCATATTATTATTAATTAAAAACTTAGGAAATAAAATAAAAAGAAAGTAAACAATCTTATTTGATGTCAGATTGATATGTTTATATAATAATTTGAAAAAAAATCTCCATTATATATTGTATAAATAAATATCTGATAGAGATTATTGTTGTTAGTGACGGTGTTGTGGTTATTCCATACTTTGTTTCTTTCTGTTAAGGTAGTAAGATACCATGGTCCGTCAGTTAGGTTGTGATTGGTTACGAAAACATAATAAAATAACAATGAGAATAAGGTGTAAAAAATATAGATTTTTGTATTTTGTTTGACGATAAATTAAAATAAATTATAAAAATTTAATTTATTTAATTTTTATTTAAAAAACTTAGAAAAAAATATAATTAATAAAAATAATAAAAATTAAAAAATATATTGTGTTTTTTGTTAATAATTTTGTAATTGTTTTTGTTAAAATAAATACAAAATACACTAATTTAATATTTTTAGATATAATATTTTTATTTATGTTTTATTTGTTAAATGTGATTTTATGTCTTAATATCTTGGGAGCCACTTCAATAACGACGTCTAAAACGTTTTTTTAAAGATATTTTTAATAATTAAAATTTAACACATATAATTAATTAAATCGTATTATTTTTGTCAAAATTAGGTTAGACAAATTAATTTGACTGAAAATAGTAAATCAAATATTGAATCAGTCTAAATTAATATTATTTTTTATATAAAATTACTACAATACTCTTATTATAAAAAATGACTAAAATAATTTTATTATATATATTAATTTTAAAAATTCTAAATTATAACCCTTTTATTTTCTCTCGTCTTAGAGTTTTCAAAATTTTTATATAATAGAGATATTTTAGTTAGGAATATTGTAGCCATTTTTTATAAAAAATATTAATTTATATCGATTCAAAATTTAATTTATTAATTTTTTGTTAAACTAATTTGTTCAGTTTAATTTTAATAAAAATAATACAGTTTAACTGATTATATATATTAAATTTTAATTTTTAAAAAATTTCTTTTAAAAAAAGAGATATTTTTAATATTTTTATCTAAGTAACTGGTTAATATTTTTATTTCAATATTCTATACTTATAACAAATGCGGTTTTAAAAGTTAGATCTTTTCAATTTTTTTCACTTAAAAAGAATAAAGTACGACAAGATGCCACTAATGTAATTTATACGACTATATCTATAACTATTAAGAGTATCTATTTGCTAAGAGTAGGACAAAATGTAATATTCGAAGGATAAATGTGTAATAATTCTGCAACCAACCATCCGATACTACTCCGAAGTTCGTTTTCTGTGTGAAAACTTTCAAACTCAACTGCAACCATGAAGTTTTAAGTTCAAAGTTGAAACTTCAAACCCTTTTAGGTTCGAATTACGCAAAGCATGCAAGCTACCTTCGAAAATAATTAATTTTTAAATTTATTATTAATTAATTTTTATGTATTTGTTTTATCAATTTTTTATTTTAAAAACAAATGTTTATATACTTCAAAAAAAATAAAAAAATACAATACTGTTTAAAAATTAATTTAATATTAAATTTATTTTATTTTATTTCAAAGATAAATTCATTGAATAAGCAAATGAATACAAGGCCGGTCCAAATAGGACAACGTAGAAGGGGTAAAATGGGGAACTCACAATTGTTGGAAGAATACAAGTATACAACCCAAGTAATAAACATAGAATCATAGATGAGAGACAACAAAGTTGATGTAGAAGAAAGATGAGCTAGTTCCTCCATAGATGATGAAGCTGCTGCTAGCGTTTGCTGGGGAGTGAGGATGTTGTCTTCAAAATCTTCAATGGGTTGGGGCTTAGGGCTGCTCAACAGAGGATTTGGAGTGGGATGATCTCCAATTAGAAGAAACCCTAACTCAGTGTATTGGCAGTGACAGATTCAAAGAAGGAGAAACGATTCTTCGGTAAATGCTCCTTCCTCAAAACCTATAATCTTAATAACTTAAAACATTGTTTTCTTTCGTTCGTCTCTGCAATTTAGTTTTTAGCCCTTAATGTTAGTGTTGATTACTTTCTATTTATTTTGGAAAATTCTGGATAGGGGTAAAGGCGGATCGGATGGCCAAAATCTCGATTCAATCTAGAATAAAATTATCGGATTGGATTCGATGTCTACAGTTTTTAAAGCTTGGATTGGAACCAATGGATATGGGATATATCTTTTTTTAAATATGTTTATTCTTAAAATAAATTAAATATATTTTTTCTTAAATAATAAAATTAAAATAATACAATATATATAATAATTATTAGTTGAAATACTACAACAACAATAACAAAAACAAAGCCTCTATCATATATCATGCCTACAGAGACACCGTTTATTTATTTTTGCAGATATGCCGATATCTGAATCGGATATGCGGATAACTACATATGCAATCCAACCCTATTAGTGTGCAAATCGGATTGGATCCGATAGCCAAGCGGGTCGGATTCATATCCGCAACTTTCGAATCGGATTCGGATTAACACCGTAGATATGCAATTTTTTTTTTAATATGAAAAATCTCGTCCTTTCTGCCAGATGCCATATAGACTTCAAATGCTTCCCTTTTCAGATTATCATTTTTATGATGTTATACTTGCTGTTAGGAGAAAGTAATGGACCGAATATCTGTTCTGCCAAAAACTATACTTCATGACATCCTCGGAAGGTTGCCAGACAAAGATGCTGCTAAGACTAGTGTTTTGTCAAAGTCGTGGAGTGAAACATGGTTTTCATTTCCCGTCGTGGCTGCTTGGAGCAAGGATTTTTTTAATTTGCCTGAATTACCATTATCTCCAGAAGATCCTCTTTGGCTTAGCAAATTAGATATATTCATTGAGTATGTGAGTAAAAGATTGAGGAGGCTCCATGACCAAGGCTTAGCGGTCAAAGAACTTAAGCTCTGTATGGAAGATACATGTGCTAGTATGCTTGTGTCCCAGTCCCACCATATTGATAAATGGATACAGATGGCAAGTGAAAGTGGTGTCGAAGTACTACAGCTTTACCTTACTCGTAGCAATGACAAATTTTATAACCTTCCACTTTGTCTCGCTGAAGCCAAGTCACTCACTAAGTTGGTGTTGAATGGGGGAATCAGACTTGACCCAGCATTCTTAAACCATTCACTCAAGTTTTTCTCAGTGAGAACATTGTTTTTTTGTGGTATACTTGTTGGAGATGAAAGGGTTATGGAGCATTTCATTTCACATTGTCCTCTGGTTGAAAATTTAACTCTTATTCTTTGTCTTCTATATAAACCTTCAAGTGTAGGAGATCCACCCGGTTCTAGGGCCGACTATGTGAAATCGTTAAGCTTGCATGGTCTACAAAAGCTGAAGCAAGTTGAAGTTCAAGGAATAGGAGAGGTATATATTGATGCTCAGAATATTGAGAAGTTATTCTACAATGGTGCTATTGTGGATACATCTTTCAAGCTGAATTTAGGTAGTTACAAAAATTTGAGATGGTTGAGCTTATGGTTTGTGAAGAGAGCAGACATGTGGTTACTTGAACAATTGCCCAAGATCCCTTTCCTTGAGAGTTTGATATTGAACCATTGTTCTTTGTGTGAGAGGACTAATATTTCAGGTCCTCAACTCAAGTTCTTGAAGTTAACAAATTGCCCTAACTTGAAAGAGATCAATATTGATGCTCCAAATTTATTATCATGTGAGTATAGTGGAAAGGACGAACCTGTTATATCTTTTCGCGAAATTTCTAATCAACTGGAAGTCAATGCTCATATACTCATGACTCGTCAGCCTGTTGATAGATTGAGGCAATTTATCCAAAACATTGAACCCCAAGAGGTTTTGACGTCTCTGTCCCTTTTTATCTTCCACCCATATTCAGTAAGTATAGACTTTCTACTTAATTGGTTCCTTCTGCTTGTATTTTTGCCATATTTATTTATTTATTTATTTGTCTTTTTGCACCCCGAATTATGCAGATTATAGAAAGCCTAGGTACATTGCCATGTTCATCATCTCCACCAAGTATTAAACACATGCAATTATGTTCTGTTTCGCATAGGCAAACTCAGTATTTTCCCGTTTTGAGTTGGTTGCTTTCAAGTTGCTTCCCGGAAACTATTTCATTCAGCTTGGATTGCAATTTTAATACGAGGGCATTCATGGTGGTATGTTATTGTCTCCCAATTTTCTGTTTTATTTTCTCATTTACAACTTTACTTTAATTCGAATAGCGTGTTTCATTTGTTGAGCGTTCAATATCAAGTAGTTATCAACATAAAGAAAAGGTTATGGAGCCTCTAACTTTGTCAGTTATTTCACAAAAACAACAGTATTTCTATGAGATGCTGATGTGCAGCAAGAAGGGCGAGTGCCATTGCTATTCAAGGGGTCCTGAGTGTTGGTGGCATGGCTTGAAAGTTGTCAAGATCACACATTTAGAAAGGACTTACGCAAATATTGAAGATCTCAAGGCCATGTTAAATGCATTGCCCCTATCTGATAATTCCAAGGAAGAATTTATCACTTTTACCTTAGAGTTGTAATCATGCTATTATTAGATGATAGACATTCCTCGTTTGAATTAAAACTTAGGTGTTGCTGCTTTGTATGATGTGCCTATGCTTTTATTTTAGTGCTTATGTGTATACGAAGCTGAATCTCTTTGCTCAAGTTAAGTGATGTGATCTATGAGTGGCTAAGTGTGGATGTTTTTTCTTATAATTTTTTAAATTCTGCAATTACTATTCATCTGGGGTCCTTTTTAACCGGCTCTTAAAGGCAACTCTGAACTCTGGTATTTTATGAAAAAGTGTAAATATATTACAAACGATTCGATAATTGTATTATGATAAATTTGATTATTTTAGGAGCTCATTATTTTATTAAAAATGATATAAAACACATTATACAAATACATACCGTAATAAGTGACTTTTAATATACACACAATATTTTTATACATATTATTTTATACTTTTGAATAAAATAATCACTTGTCAGATTTAGAATAATCAAACTTATCATAAAGAACATCAAACATGTTATAGTGTAACACTCGAACTTTTTCTATAGCAACATAATTAACTTTGTTTTTTTTTCTTGGTGTCATAATTAACTTTGTTTATAAACACCAATATTTAGTAATAGAGAAAATAAAATAGGGCTTAAAATAAAAAATTGATAAAGTAAAAGATAAATTATTATAATAATATAATGTATATATAATAAAAAAAGTAAAGTATATATATTTTTTAAAAAATTTTATAAAAACATTAAAAATCTAAAAGCTAAAAACTTTATTTTAGAGGGTTTTTCGTAGAATAAAATCTAAAAACTTTAATTAAGAATAACTTTAACCTACATTTTTAATGATTATGTTAATATGCTAAAAAAAATTCATTAAAAATTAATTTGTTATTAAAAAGAATAATAAAATATTTTAAATTTTAAATCTTAACCAAACTGCTTTTAAAACACATATGATATTAAGTAGGGTAAAGTATACTTTTTGTCCCTGAAGTTTACTAAAAGTTTCAAAATTACCCCTAAGTTTCAATTTGTTTCAATTTTATCCCAGAAATTTTCGAATTGCATCAATTTTACCCCTAATTTATTTCAATTTTATCCATTAAATTTTCGATTTGCATCAATTTTACCCCTGAACGTTAACAGCGTTAAAATCACTAACAGACGTTAGTGACGTGGCAATAAAGGAGTTCTATGTGGCAACTATGTGTGTGACTCATTTGTAAAACGTTTTTTTAAATAATTTTTAATTTTTGTTTAAAAATTTATATTAAAAAAATAAAAGAGGTAAAAATCCCATCATGAAACCCTAAAATTAACTTCTTCATTTACGTCTGCGTCTTCGTCTTCTTCATTCTCTGTAAGAATCAGAAACCCTAAGGAATGGCTTCCCAAGGCTCTGTATCATCACAAAAAAGTAGTCGGCGACGACGAACGCTGACGTGCAACTGTGGTGAACCCCCTGTACTGAGATGGTCGAAGACACCAGACAATCCCGGCCGGAGATTTTGGGGCTGTGTATACTTTGATGTAAGTTTGAGTGCTTTCTCATTTTGATGTCTTCCTGAGTATCTTCAATTTCTTTTTTTTTGTGTTTATGTTGCAGATTGGGAAGGAGTGCACATTTTTTTCCTGGGCGGATGGAGTTGCAGAGATAGAAGAGGCTGAGGTTGCAAGGTTGAAGATGAAGATTTCCACCTTGAAGGCTAAATTAGTTTATGCCAAATGCAAACTGTTGGTGGCTGTAATTTTTGGTGTGTTGGGTTGGTTTATGGTGATTCTAATGGTTTATCTGTGGGTGAAGAATGGAACCCATTTGAGGTTAGGGTACTAATGCGTTTGGGACAGATGAAAATAGCAGAGTAAGAATAGGATGGCTGTTTGTAAACAGTTACAAAACTGTACTCAAGTCGAAAACTTGTTAATGTTGTTGTCCTTGAAGTTTAATTTATGTTTCAAAAGTATCCCTAAAAGGATTAAAATAGTTTGGCACTAAAATTGGCATTAAGAACCTGTTGTGACAAAGACAAACTCTAATTAAAATTTGCATGACATAAGTTGTTAACCATAAGCAAAATAACATAAGTTGTTAATCAACATAATCTCCAATTAACATAAGTCATAACCAAAGTAAAAACTGAATTACATAATTCGTAAGCAAAATAATTCAGCAACAAAGAAAGAGTTGGAGTCATAGGTCATAAGTCATAATACAAAATGCCAACATTGTTCAAGCTTTCAAAAGAAGCACCAATTACAAGATTTGACACAACTAAGACCCTGTGAGAGTACTCTGAGTTTGACTCCCTTGTGATGAGGGTTGTCCATGTGCAGTTGAAGTGGAGTTGCTCCTAAGGATTCTAGTTGGTCTTGGTGGCTGGAATTTTTTGTGTGCAGTTGGTTGGGTATTAGGCCTTGCTGCAACATTGGCCAACCTGGTCCTCTTATGCGCTGAGCCAGTAGATCCAGCTTTCTTAGCAGTGCTGTGCTGGGATGGTGATGATGTAGCAGTTCCAGCATTATTGTTTTGGGCCGACGATGTAGCAGCAGTAGTTTCCTATGATGGACATGAACAAAAAACAGCCAGTTACAGTTTAAAAAAGGTAAATAGCATTAGAAACAGTCTTATGTATGGAAAAGGGAACAATAGACAAGTACTTACGGTTGGTCTTCTAAAAGGGCAGCCTCGCTTGTTGTGACCCAATTTTAGACAATGAGAGCATTTTTGTTGTAACCCCAGCCTAGAAGTGCTTGGGCCGTGTGGTTCTTCACCCTCCCCTCTTGCTCTTTTCTTCTTAGGCCTCCCAATTGGCACTCTGTGTGGTGGAGGAACCACATCTGGATGAATAGTTCTCTCCCACATCTGGTCATTCGGATCCCACCCCATAGCAACCAAAAGCCATCCTCCATATGGTGTCTTCAAGAAGCAACCATCAAGTCCTATCATAGGCCTACACTTCATGAAACTCTCCTTGCAAGCCTTTAAACAAATGTAAATCCTATGAAATTGTGGACTTAAGTCGAGTGATGTATCGGGGTGCTCAGTTTGGGCTGCTGGAGGTAATTGGACTTTCAGCTTCACAGATGAACCAGGATTCGTGCGCAGCAACTCATGGCAATAGTCATAAAGTCTTCTATACTGCTCCCTAAACGTTCCATTAATATCAACCAGTGCAATCTGCTTGTCCCGAAATGCCTTTGCTCTTGAAATCTGCACATTCCACTTCCTAAGGGTCCTACTTTGGATGGTGCCCAGCTTCAACTTCGGATTCTCTTCTACTTTCCTCATGAAGACCTTCGCCAGCCACTTCGACTTCATCACTTTTATGTTGAATACAGTGTTACAAGAATGATGATCATTAACAGTTCTTAGCTGCCAACTATCTTCATTGGCCATCTTCACCGCATATGCAAACCATTCACACCCATCTCCACACTTAGCCCTCACCCGGACATTGTCCACCACTGGAAATTTTATGTTTCTCCCAGTATGAACAGCATATGATGTCACAGCTTCCTTGAACTCCTCTCTTGTTGCATAGAGAGTTCCAGACTCCCACTTATACATGCTCATATCCTTCAACTCCTTGTGAACGGGAAATTTCTTCTTGCTGGCTTCGTCATCCTCACTCGATACCTCCTCCAACTCATCACTGTTCAAACCTTCATCATCGCTTAAACGAGAGCTCTTTCTCTTTCCAACAGCCACCTTTTGAGTTTTCTTTAACTTCTCTATAGCACTCTTACTTTTCTTAGACTTTCTTATATCTTGATGCATCTCCCCAAGAGTTATATCAACATCAAACAGCCCATCATCACCACAATAATCATCTTCACTATCACTAAAATGAAGATCAGAATCAGCCTCATAATCTGGGTCATCAGAGTCATCCTCTTCTTCACTATTGTCCCCATCACCAACATTCTGTAGCCTTCTTCAGCATTTAAATGGACATCAACTAATCCCTGCATTTGGGCCTCCATATCCACCCCTTCACATTGGGCTTCTACTTCAATATTTTGGGCCTGTCTATTATCACTTGGCCCACTATCAGCATCCACACACTCTTCCTTAACAACCTTGCTGCCACCCCCAACATCTAAATACCCAATGTCGTAACAAAAATCATCAGGGATTGAAGCCTTATGCACCACATACAAATCAACCACCTTTTTTTCAACTCCTATATTTGCCATTTCCATTGCTTCTTCATCACCTTTCAACAACTTCAACCCTTCTAATCCTAATTCAGTATCTTTATACCACAGTACCTCAATGTTCTCAGCAATGTACCCAAGTTTTCCAACCACATCATAAGCCTCTATAACACTCCATCTATCTCTGTCACACCAGTCAACCGTTGTCACCTCACCATCAACATACTCAGTTTTACCCTTATCACTACAAAACCTACCCCTGTGATGAACTCTAACACTGAAATCATCCATCCTGCCGTTATAAAAACATTTTCAGACCAAAGAACAGAGTAACTAATAGTTCGAAAATATAGACCACGTAAAAGTTATATTTTTCACAAAAACTCAACAGAAATCCCTCAATCCCTGAATGTAATAGAACCCTAACAGCAATCAAGACTGATAAAGAAAAACCCTAAATCCTAACTGTTCAAACATGCAGTAGCAAGATTGATCAGAATCGTGGCCTACCTCGTCGGAAACGTTGATCAGAATGACGCTACCCCAGACTGAATTGTTGATGACCGAATGCTATCCCAGACTCCTCCCTCAGTCTCGACGGCGTCGCAGCATGCGCCGTCCTGCCCCTCGTCGCGGCAGACTCAAGAAAACGGTGCGTCGTCTGACCACCCAGCAAGCTTCCTCGACTGATTCTGTTTTCCTGGTTGTGTTCCTTCGTGCCACAGGGAAGATAAAAGGCTTATGTTTGAACAAAGAAGCCAATTCGTTTACTGGGGTTACTCAGCCATGGGTATTTTGGGGGTTTCACCTTTCTTGCCACATCACACGCTTCACTTTGCCATATTACTAACGTCTGTTACTAATTTAAACGGCGTCAACTTAAAGGATAAAATTGATGCAATTCGAAAACTTCTGGGATAAAATTGAAACAAATTGAAACTTAAGGGTAATTTTGAAACTTTTAGTAAATTTCAGGGACAAAAAGTATACTTTACCCTATTAAGTAAAAGAAAAATGTTAGATAACTATAAGAATTTATTATCAGAATTCTGATAACTTAATATTTCTCTAATAATAATAATGATAATAATAACTACAACTATAACCACATAATGCATATTGCATAACCATTGATTTGCACTTGCGCAGTTGGGAAATGGATTTTTTTTAACAATTAAAAAAGTAAAGTGTAATTTCTGACCAATAATTTTATAAATAGAATAAAAAATGAATATAAGATAGAGCAATGAAAAGTTAAAGATCGTATTTTATATTCTCAATTTTTTTTACAATCGAGAGGATTCATTTTCGTAGAGCAGTGATTACTGTTCAACAGTTAAAAGAAACCCTAACACACAGCACTGGCAGCGAAAGATTCAAAGAAGGGGAAACATTTTTTCGGTAAATACTCCTTCCTCAATCCTGTAATCTTAATAACTTAATATAGCTTCAGCTAGCACGTCTTCAAACATCGCTTTCTTTTGTTCGTGTCTGGAATTTATCTTGTAGTGCTTAATGTTAATGTTGATTACTTTTTATTTGTTTTGAAAAATTCTGATTATTTTTCTAATATGAAAACCTCGTCCATTCTTACACGATGCCATATAGACTTCAAATGCTTCCTTTTCGGATTATTCAATTTTTTTATGTTACACTTGCTCTTAGGAGAAAGTAATGGAAATGGACCGAATATCTTTTCTGCCAAAAGCTATACTTCATGACATCCTCGGAAGGTTGCCCGACAAAGATGCTGCCAGGACTAGTGTTTTGTCAAAGTCGTGGAGCGAAACATGGTTTTCATTTCCCATATTGTCTGCTTGCAGCGAGAATTTTTTTAGTCTAGCAAGAACATTACCTATAGAACATCCTCTTTGGCTTAGCAAATTAGATATATTCATTGGCTATGTCGGTAAAAGATTGAGGAGGCTCTGTGACCAAGGCTTAGCGGTCAAAGAACTTAAGCTCAATTTGCAATATAGATTAGACCGTATGCATGTGTCCCACCATGTTGATCAATGGATACAGATGGCTGCTGAAAATGGTGTCGAAGTACTAGAGCTTCACCTCGCCGCCAGTGGCTGTATGGACAAGTGGTATAACCTTCCGCTTTGCGTTGCTGAAGCCAAGACACTTACTAAGTTGGTGTTGATTGGGGGAATCAGACTTGACCCAGCATTCCTAAAGCATTCGCTCAAGTTTTTCTCAATGAGAACATTGTCTTTGAGTTGTATACTTTTTGGAGGTGAAGGGATTATGGAGCATTTCATTTCGCATTGTCCTCTGATTGAACATTTAACTCTTGAACATTTAACTCTTAACTTTGAGTTGTATACTTTTAGGACCGTTTGGGTGAAATCGTTAAGCTTGCATGGTCTACAAAAGCTGAAGGGAGTTGATGTTAAAGGAATACAAGAGGTATATATTGATGCTCCAAATCTTGAGGACTTATCCTATCGTGCTCTTGCTACAGATGGGTCTTTCAAGCTGAATTTAGATAGTTGCACAAATTTGAGATGCTTGAGCTTGTGCCATTTGATGAGCCCAGACAAGTGGTTACTCGAACTATTGTACAAGACTCCTTTCCTTGAAAGTTTGATGTTGCATAATTGCTGTTCGTCTGAGAGAATTAATATTTCAGGTCCTCAACTCAAGTTCTTTACGTTATCACATTTCTATGATAACTTGAAGGAGGTCAACATTGATGCTCCTAATTTATTATCATGCGACTATATGGGAATCGACAAACCTGTTATATCTTTTCAGAGAATTTCTGATCAATTGGAAGTCAATGCTCATATGCACATTAATCATCGGCATATTTCTAGATTGAGGGAATTTTTCCAAAACATTAAACCCCAAAAGGTTCTGGCATCGCTGTCCCTTTTTATCTTTGAGCCACTTTCAGTAAGCATACACTTTCTACTCGATTGGTTCCTTCTGCTTGCATATTTGCCAAATTAATCTAGTTATTTATTTTTCGTTTTGTACCCTGAATTCTGCAGATTACAGAAAGCCTAGGTATATTGCGAATTTCATCCTCTCCTCCAAGTATTAAATGTGTGGAATTATGTGTTCTTTGGGATAATGAAGCTCCCTATTTCCCCTTTATGAATTGGTTGCTTTCAAGCTGCTTTCCAGAAAGTATCTCATTCAGCTTGCGGTCCTATTTTAAGATGAAGGCATTTATTGTGGTATGTCATTGTCTCCCAATTTTCTGCTTTATTTTCCCATTTACAACTTTAAGATTCATTCCAATAGTTTCATTTGTTGAGCGTTTATAATATCAAGTACTTGTCAACATAAATAAAATGTTATGGAGCCTCTAACATTATTGGTTATTTCACAAAAACATCAGTATTTCTATGAGATGCTGATGGGCAGCAAGAAGGGCAAGTGCGATTGCTGTTCAAGGAGTTTTAAGTGTTGGTGGCATGGCTTGAAAGTTGTCAAGGTCACATACTTAGGAAGGACTTATGAAAATGTTGAAGATCTTAAGGCCATGTTAGATGCATTGCCAGAATTTGATGCTGAGGAATTTATTACTTTTGGCTTAGAGTTGTAATCTTGCCATTATTAGCTCATATGATGTGCCTATGATTTTGTTTTAGTGCTTATGTATATACTAAGCTGAATCTCTTTGCTAAGTATATAATTTAATCTCTTTCTTTTTATGTTATATATTTAAGGACTTATGTATATATTTAAGTTAGTTGATGGGATCTTAGTGACTAAGTATACATTGATGTTTCTAAATTCTGCAATTATTATTTATCTGAGGTCTGGTCTTTTTTAACCGTCTCTAAGCCACTCTGTACCCGAGACCAAAACAATTTCATTGTTTGTTGATCTTGAGTAGGGTGGGAAGTGTTGGGAAAACTCAACACAAGTTTAAATCAAGAACCTGTCTAACAGCGGAAGCACCAAAAATAATTTTTCCACAACTTGTGCAATTAAATGGGTAACACCAAAAGTATTCAAAGTAGCAAATATAATGGCAGAATTTAAATAATCAGACATCAGAATTTTAACGTGGGAAAATCCCCAAAAGAGGTACAAAAAACCCACGGGACCTAGTTCAGAAAAATCTTCCACTATCAGAATAATGGGTACACAAACAGTCTTTCTAGTGACACTAGGGCATCTCAACAATCAACAAAATACATCACCAAAACTGGTGAAATCAACATAAACTCTCCACTAAGTGGGTATCTCAAATCAGGCAAAAGAGAAGGCAATACAACAAATAAGTTATATCCTAATGTTTATCTCTACACCAGGAATAACATACTAAAATTTCATAAGAAATGGAGCAAATTTACCAAGTCAATGTGATCAAGGTTGACAAAGCTCTTTTTCCCAATTTTCTTCTTCTCTCACGCCGAAACCCTACTGCTTCTTTTCTTTCATTCAAAAAAATGAATGAGGCTTCCTAATCTATCTCTTTTTCTCTCGTGGCAATTAGCCACTTTCTTTCTTTATTTCTTTTTTTTTTAAGTCGTGGGCCCCACTTGGTAGGGGACCCACCAACAAATCTCCCCTTCACCAACTCAAGTGGGGATAGGTTGCTCCACCAAGCCCACCTTCTCTTTGCAGAAATCAAACTTCACTGCAGGTAAACTCTTAGTCATCATATCTAAACCATTATCATCAGTATGGATCTTCTCAAGTGCATATGACTTCATCTCAAGCGCTTGACGTATCGAATGATACCTCACCTCTATGTGCTTCGATCTGGAATGAAACGTCGGATTCTTGCTTAGATGGATAGCACTCTGACTGTCACAGAATAACACAAACTTCTCTTGATTGATGCCTAACTCTTGTAGGAATTTCTTCATCCACAAGAGTTCCTTAGAAGCTTCAACAACAGCAATGTATTCTGCCTCTGTAGTAGACAAAGCAACACATTTCTGAAGTCGAGATTGCCACGACACAGCTCCCCCTGCAAAAGTCATCATATATCCAGAAGTAGACTTTCTTGAATCAAGATCCCCAACCATATCCGCATCTGTGTAACCATCCAACACAGGTTGGCCACTCCTAAAGCATAAACAAACTCTGGAAGTACCATTAAGGTATCTGAGAATTCACTTCACTGCTTGCCAGTGTTCCTTGCCAGGATTAGAGAGAAACCGACTAACAACTCCAACGGCATGAGCAATATCCGGCCTGGTGCAAACCATAGCATACATCAAACTACCAACTGCAGATGCATATGGAATCTTCTTCATTTCTGCTTTATCTTTCTCATTTGTAGGACATTGTTGCGAACTCAGCTTGAAATGACTAGCAAGTGGAGTACTAACAGGTTTGGAATTACTCATGCTAAACCTCTCTAAAACCTTCTCAATGTACTTCTGCTGTGACAACCACAGTTTCGCATTCTTCCTGTCACGAGTGATACTCATGCCAAGAATTTTCTTTGCAGGACCCAAATCCTTCATAGCAAAGGATTTGTTCAAGTCTTTCTTAAGACTTTCAATCTTCTTAGTGTCATGACCAACAATCAACATGTCATCAACATAAAGCAAGAGAATTATAAAATCACCATCAGAAAATTTCTTAACATAGACATAATGATCAGAAGAAGTCTTACTATACCCATGACCTTCCATGAAGGAATCAAACTTCGTGTACCACTGCCTTGGCGCTTGCTTCAGCCCATATAAGCTCTTCTTCAACTTGCATACAAGGTGCTCCTTTCCTTTAACCTCGAAACCATCTGGTTGCTCCATATAGATTTCTTTATCTATGTCACCGTGAAGGAATGCAGTCTTCACATCAAGCTGTTCAACCTCTAAATTCAAGCTAGCCGCCAATCCAAGCACAACTCGAATAGAGGACATCTTCACAACTGGAGAGAAAATCTCCTCAAAATCAATACCTTTCTTTTGCTCAAAGCCTTTCACAACTAATCAAGCTTTGTACCTTGGCCGTGAGACATTTTCGTCGGCTTTCAATTTGAACACCCATTTATTCTTGAATGCTCTCTTACCCTTCGGCAACTTCACCAATTCAAAAGTATGATTCTCATGCAAGGATTTCATTTCCTCTTGCATGGCCTTCAACCAATCTTCCTTATGCTCATCAGACATAGCTTCCTGGTAGCTCTCTGGCTCCCCAGTCTCAGTGTTTATCACATACTCATGAGGAGAGTATTTATGAGAAGGATGACGCTCTCTAGTAGATCTTCTCAATTCAGGCTCAACTGGTGGTTCAGGTGAAACTTCAACATCTGGTGGAACTTCTGCATCTGGCACCTCAGGTTGAGGTGTAGGTTCATCATGCAAATCATCACCAACATTATCAACTTGTACATCTCCCCCATCAACAGAAGGTTTAGTGGAAGGACCAGGTTCATCATCAGCAGAACATCTAACAGTTACTGTTGGCTTATCTGTCTTCTCAAGATCTTCAATAGTTTGGTCTTCAAGAAAAATTACATCTCGGCTTCTAATTATCTTCTTGCTCACCGGATCCCATAATCTGTAACCAAAGTCTTCGTGACCATAACCCATGAAGATACACTGCTTTGACTTCCCATGAAGTTTAGACCTTTCATCTCTTGGAATGTGAACAAAAGCCCTGCAGCCAAACACTCGCAAGTGACTATAGGATACATCTTTTCCTCTCCAAACTTTCTCTGGAACATCACCATTTAGTGGAACAGAAGGAGAAAGGTTGATCAAATCTACTGCAGTCCTCATTGCTTCACCCCAAAAGGATTTAGGCAACTTTACATGAGAGAGCATACACCTGACTCTATCATTGATACTGCGATTCATTCTCTCTGCAACTCCATTATGTTAAGGAGTCTTAGGAACTGTCTTCTCAAGCTTGATTCCATGTCCTTTACAGTACTCTTCAAACGGACCCCTGTATTCACCACCATTATCTGCTCGAACACATTTCAATTTCCTTCCTGTTTCTCTTTCAACACTTGCATGAAAGTGTTTGAAGGTACTGAGCACCTGGTCTTTAGATTTCAAAACAAAAGCCCACACTTTTCAAGAATAATCATCAATAAAAGTAACAAAATATGATGCACCACCTAGTGTCTTAGCATCCATAGTGCAAACATCAGTGTGAACTAAATCTAGAACATGTGATCTCCTATGAAGTCCAGAGTTATGAAATGATACTCTAGCATGCTTTCCAACAAAACAATGAGTGCAAGTATTTAAAGTTGTACCTTTCACTGGAAGTGAGTGCTTCTTGGCTAATACGCTTAGTCCTTTCTCACTCAAAAGTGACCAAGACGTATATGTCACAAATCAGAAGAGGAATCATCAGCTACATTCATCTCTTCTTTGCACAACTTTGCTTGCAACCGGTAGAGAGTAGTGAGACTATTGTCTTCTCTAGCAACAATGAGAGCTCCTTTGGTACCCTTGCATTTTCCACTACCAAAGGAAGTGCAATACCCCTCTTGATCCAATGCCTTCACTGAAATGAGATTGAACCGCATATCTGGCGCATGCCTAACATTCTTCAATTGTAACTTGCATCCCATGTTAGTTTCAAGCCACATATCACCCATACCAATGATATCACACACTCCTTTATCTCCCAATTTGATCTTGCCAAAATTTTCAGCAGTATAGGAAGTGAAAAATTCACGTTTTGGAGTGACATGACATGAGGCACCAGAGTCCATAATCCAAGTGGAATCATCACAGACAAGATTCACATAATTTTCATCATATGTGATAAGAACATCTTCATAAACAATAGCAGCAGTTTCTTTATCACTATCTTTACCTTTGTCTTCGTTTCTTCTCCTTGATTGTTCTCTTTTCAAGAACCTACAATACCTCTTGATATGCCCCGGCTTGCCACAATGGTGACAAATGAACTCCTTTCTTGGCTTGTACTTTTCTCTTGACTTGCTTCAACTCTCTGACCTGTCAGAACTGTGAGGTTTTTTACTTTGACTTCTCCCCCGTGACTCTGAAACAAGTGCTTCTGACTGGGAGGAGGCATTAGTCAAACCTCGCTCTCTTCTTCTGGCTTCTTCATTCAACATGCTCTCTTTAACCATTGCTAACGTCAACTTTCCTTTTGGAGCTGAGTTAGTCAGTGTCACAACCAGAACTTCCCAACTATCAGGCAAAGAGCTCAACAACAACAAGGCTTGCAACTCATCATTCAAAGTGATTTCATTATTTGTCAATTGGTTCACTGTCTCTTGAAAAATGCTCAAGTGCTCCGACATTGATTTACCTTCAACATACTTCATATTGACAAGCTTCCTAATCAAGAATGCTTTGTTTTGCACATTCTTTCTCTCATATAACTCCTTCAATTTCTTCCACATCTTCTCAGCATTCGTTTCAGTGTCAACATGTGGATACACACTAAGATCAAGCCATTGCCTAATCAAAGCAACTGCCTTCCGATTCAGCTTCTTCCATTCAGCATCGGATTTAGTACCTTTGGATTTATCCCCCTCCACAGGATCATACAAGTCCTTGCTATACAGCATATCTTCCATGAGGGTCTTCCAAATTGAATAATTTTGAGAATTCAGTTTGACCATATTCGGTCCATGAGTATTTTCCTCCATTTAATCAGCACAGAAATAAACAACCAAAGCTTTGGATACCACTTTGTTGGGAAAACTCAACACAAGTTTAAATCAAGAACCTGTCTAACAGTGGAAGCACCAAAAATAATTTTCCCACAACTTGTGCAATTATGGGCAACACCAAAAGTACTCCAAGTAGCAAATATAATGGCAGAATTTAAATAATCAGACACCAGAATTTTAACGTGAGAAAACCCCCAAAAAGGGACAAAAAACCCACGGGACCTAGTCTAGAAAAATCTTTCACTATCAGAATAATGGGTACACAAACAGTCTTCCTAGTGACACTAGGGCATCTCAACAATCAACAAAATACATCACCAAAACTGGTGAAATCAATATAAACTCTCCACTAAGTGGATATCTCAAATCAGGCAAAAGAGAAGGCAATACAACAAATAAGTTATATCCTAATGTTCATCTCTACACCAGGAATAACATACTAAAATTTCATAAGAAATGGAGCAAGTTTACCAAGTCAATGTGATCAAGGTTGACAAAGCTCTTTTCCCCAATTTTCTTTTTCTCTCACGCCGAAACCCTACTGCTTCTTTTCTTTCATTCAAAAAAATGAATGAGGCTTCCTAATCTCTCTCTTTTTCTCCCGTGGCAATTAGCCACTTTCTTTCTTTCTTTCTTTCTTTTTTAAAGTCGTGGGTCCCACTTGGTTGGGGACCCACCAACAGGAAGTGAGTCAAGTAAGCTCGTGAGTTAATAATTTGATAAATTGAGTTCGTAAATTGATGAGCCGAGTTTAAGCCAAAAATTAAACTCATAAATTAAATGACCAAAGTTTGACCTTGGATAAGTTTAATTCATTAACTCGTGAGCTGACTCTTTTTTATATATATATATTTCTTATTTAAAATTTTATAATTATTTTTTTATATAATTTTGATGTAGAACATAAATAAAAAATTTATAATTAATAGATTCACAATATATAAAATTAATATTTTAATGTATATAAGTTATAATTTATTGATATAGAATTATAGATTATGTTTCTGTTATTTAAGCCAGTTCGTGAGCTCGTGTCGGTTCATGAGCTTTCGATGAGCCAAACTTGAGCTTAAGAAATAGATTCGATTGTTAATGAGTTGAATCGTGAGTCAAATTCAATTTTAGCCAAATTCAATTTTTGTAAGCGAAACTTAAACTTGTCTAGCTTAGCTTATTTAAATTCACTTCTAGCCCTAATATTGAAACTTGATTAAATAATAAATATTCTTGAGTTGGCATGTTGCTGCTGCTTTTGGAAATTGCCATTTGATTAATTGTTTTGTTAAAAACTTCAAAGTTTATACTTGCTTTCAAAGACTGTTTAGTTCTGCGATCTCGACTTTTGCTTTCGAACATTATCAACACTAAATTAGATGACCTTTTGAATTTTGATTACCAATATGAACTTGCAAAAACAACTTTTTATCTCGCTCATTCTCCATTTCCAATGTTTCAATTAATGTTTATTGATATAGTAATATATTATATATAATAAATATTAAAGAGAATAGAATCATTAGACATACTATTATTATTATTATTATTATTGTTCTTGTATGGATACCTGGAGAGAGAGAGCTCAGTCTCTGGGAGTCGGCGCCGAGCTATTGCTTTCGGTGCCGACCTTCAGGTCTTGTGATAATCTGAGCTTTTCTCCAAGAGTGTGTCCAATCGCGTAGAGCTTTGAGCAAGAAACAGGGGGAAGTGTACCTGCAAAGGCACTCCGAAGCTTAAGTTAGTATTGAGAATTCAATATATCCTTTAAAATAGAAGATCATACCTTTTTATAGGTGACAACCTATGGATCGGTTATGTTTCTGTATTTATTGTTTGTAATAAAGAGTAGTAATAAGGTTAAATGTGAGGTTGGACGTTTCTCATTTGTGGAGTAGTCCGTTGAGCTGATCTGTAACGTTAGATTTCAATAAATGATATTGATTATCAAATAGTGTCTGTAGTGCCGAGTTATAACTGTAGTGCCGAACTGTAACGCTGATGTTGTGGTAAATGCCGAGTTATGAATAGTAAAGCCGATTTATGATAATGATTTTATTATGGCCGGACCACAGCCCCCAAGCTTGGCCTGGGAGAGTGTTTAATGAAGCAGGTTGAGCTTTTAATGACGGGTGAATCGGTTTACTGATCGGTTCGGCATGTGGTTTAAATTTGTTTGTGGTTGGTGGTTTGGTCTGGTAGCCCCCAGTTCAAGGTGTTTTATTGAACAGTTATTGAGGCTAAGCGTGGGTGATTAGGAAAGAGAAACAATTAAGTGGGGTATTAATTTTGCTTGTTTCCAAGGGTAGCGTTTAGTATCTGAGACGTTGGGTTTGATGATAAGGGAAAGTGTTTGGTTTAAAGTGGGTTACTTTAAAGTTGGGGGAAAACTGAAAGGTTGCATGCTTGATGGTTTATTGTCTTCGAGTAGTATCATCTAAACCATGAGTAAGAGAGGTGAGTTACTTTTGTTTTGATTACTTTGGCTTTCTCTGTGTAACCGCGTGTCTCTTCTTCTTCGTTTCTGGTTTGTCTGTGTGACTGTTTGTTCCTTCTGCGTGTTTTCTGCTCTTGAATTTTCAATGGGTTATGAAAGAGATACAAGAAGGAAGATAGATTGGGCTTATGATTGGGTAAATGGTGATGTGAGAGATCGTGTTTCTTTGTTTTTGGATATCGGTGCTGTGAATCAGATAGATAAGCGGAAAGTTGTTAGGGCTGATTCTGGGGTTCGATTAGAGCTGTTACCTTGTAGTGTGGATGATAGGGTTTTTCATAGAGGTGAGGGTTTTGAGCATTTCTTTATGTATAGTTCCGTTTTGGAAGAATTGAGGGTGAGAATCCCTTTTAGTGAGTTTGAGTGTAAGGTGCTGAGGCAGTTAAACTGTGCGCCTTCACAACTTCATCCTAATGGGTGGGCTTTCCTTCGGGCGTTTGAGATTCTGATGGAGTTCTTGGAGGAAGATCCGTCGGTTGAATTGTTCTTTTCGTTGTTCCAGGCGAAAGGAGTTTGGAAAGGAGGTTGGGTAAATTTGAATAGTTCTCCTGGTTTTGCTTTGTTCAAGCTATATAAGTCATCCTTTAAGAATTTTAAGGAAATGTACCTGAAAGTAAGTAGTTGTGAAGATGATTTTCCCTTTTATGTTGACGAGCATTTGGGGGAGAGATTTCCTCTCTGGTGGTGTTCTGATCCTCAAAACATTTTGGGTCCTGAATCTATAAATCCGAAGGATGAGTGTATTATTGAGTTTTTGACCGAGTTTATTGATCGGGAAGAGTTGATATCTGTTTATGATCTGCTGCAATGGGAGGAGAATAAGGCTGCCGTTGTGGAATATTTGGGTAAGATTTTGAACTGTGGATGTTATATTATGTCTGATGTTTTTGATGAGGTTTTTGTTTCGTCCTTTTCAGGTGGCAAGTATCCGGGTGTATCTGCGGCGAGTTTGAGGTCTCGTGTGAAGAGCAAAGGTTTGGATAAAGAGGTGTCTTCGTCCAAAGCAGAGAAGGTTGGTGTTGGCGAGGTTGAGCAACCAAAACGTGGGAGGAGGAAAGTTATTGCTAAGAAGAGAAAAGGCGATGTGGTGGATTTGTCTGATGTTTCGGGTGATGAGAAGGATGATGTTTCGATGGAAGATATTCATAGGTTTTGTGAGAACCAGGAAAAGTTGCATGGTTTTGTTGAGCAGAGTGAGGGGTTATCGCTTTGGGGAAAAGATCACCCTTTCATGAATACGGTGGATGAAGTATGCCAGACTCCTTCTGATGTTAGTTTGGCGGAAGAGGTAGGGGACGTGGCCATTGATCAGTATATGCAGGTATGGTTTGTTTTTGGAATGCTATTGTTTTTCTGGTGTTTCATTTGGGGTATTAATCTGTTCCTTTCTTAGGTTGTGGGCTTGCGACTTGCGAGTTTGGGGCGCAGTCGTGAGAAGATTCATCGCAGGGTGATTGAAAAGAAAGAGGATCCGAGTTTGAAGGAGGAATTGGCTGTAAAAGCTGCTAAGGTAACTGAACTTGAGATGAAGTTGGTTGAAGTTGAGAAACAGTTGAAGGAGGTGAAGGAGAGCTATGCTAAGGATGTTGAAGATTTAAAAAAGAAAGAAGCTGACTTATCTTCCTTGAGTGCCCGTATGATTGAGGTTACTGCACAGATGAAGCATTTGGAGAAGAATAAGCAAGGAGAGATTCTGGATTCCTTCCTCGAAGGTTTTGAGAGGGCTGTTCTGCAGGCAAAGTTTCTGGCTCCTGATGTGGATTTGTCGTCGATGGATCCGGGCAAAATAGTGCAGGATGGTGCTATGATTGACGATGATGGCCCTGCAGAGCAGGGAGATGAGAATGTGTAATTATGACAATTTGTCTGTAGGGTTGTTTTGCTCTTGAGTCCGAGCTTTTGATGTTTTGTGGACATTCATAACTTGTTTTTTTTTTGTTTGTTATCGTAGCCTATATGTTGCATCTTTTGTGGAAAGAAAAAACCTTTATAATGTTGTAATAACTGTGATGGTCATTTTAATGATTGTTTGGTAGGTTAGTATGACTGATATCAAGGTTTCGTTTTGGCGGAATTGAGCATAGGTGGCTTCTGAATTGTGCTCTGAGTAGAAGATGATCTTGTAGGGTTCGGAGTTGGAGTTTGATCGGATTGAAATTTAGTTGCTTGATCTGGTTCTGAATTAAAGGGTGTTGGTTGAGTTAATGGTTAGGATCCGAATTAGATCGGATTGAAATGTTTTGATTCCGAGTTAAATCGGGTTTTGTCTGATTGAGTGATCTGAATCCGAGTTGTGTCGGATGTTGTCTGAATGAAGTGATCTGAAACCGAGTGAGCTCGGAGTTGTCCGAGTATATGATCGGAATCCGAGTTTAATCGGATTGTTATCGGATGTGGTGATCTGATTCCGAAGTAAGTCGGATTTTATCTGAGTAAATGATCTAAAACCGAGTTAGATCGGGTTTGTCTGATTAAACCGAGTTAGATCGGATTTGTCTGAGTAAATGATCTGAAACCGAGTTAGATCGGTTTTTGTCTGATTAAATGATCCGAAACCGAGTTAGATCGGTTTTTGTCTGAAAGCGTGGTAAGAGTCTGAGGAGGGTCGGACGTAAATAATTTAATGATGATCTTAATCTGTATTTGATTAAAATCGGTTTATAACCGTTGTGAAAGTAAAAAGTACAGGATGCAAGTAAAGTTGACTGAATAAGGTGATTTTATTAATAGAAGACCTTTCAATTGAAAGGCCCAGGTAGGCTAGCCTCGTTAAAACCTCTCCAAGCAAAACCCGTGCGGGAAAAATCTTGGTAGTAGGAAAAAGAGTACTTGCCTGTCCCTGGTATTAGCTGTAGTATAACTTTAAAGAAGATACATTCCACGTGTTAGGTAGATCTTTACCCTCTAATGTTTGTAGGCGATATGCTCCATTGCCGATCACTTCTGAGATTCTGTAAGGACCTTCCCAATTTGCTGCCAGTTTGCCATGCGCTGTTTGTTTCCTTGCTTGTTCTGTCTTTCTGAGCACAAGGTCGTGAACTTGGAAAGATCGTGGTTGTAGCTTTTGGTTATATCTACGGGCAATGCGCTGTTGCATTGCTAAATGTTTTATTGCTGCGGACGATCGGATTTCCTCAATGAGATCAAGTTCTGTTTGCCGAGTTGAGTCTTGGGTAGTTAGGTCGGCCAAGTCTCGGCAAATTAGCAACCATTATCTGTGATAATGTGCCGAGAAATGCCGAATCGACAAATAATGTATTTCCAAACAAAAGAAAGCATTTGCTGTGATGTAATTTTGGCTAAAGGTTGTGCTTCTATCCACTTGGAGAAATAATCAATTGCTACTACAAGGAATTTTACCTGTCTTGCGGCTGTGGGGAAAGGTCCGAGGATATCGATCCCCCATCGGTTGAATGGCCAGCTAACCTCGGAACAGCGTAAGAGTTCGGCCGGGAGATGTGTTATTGGGCTGTGTTTTTGGCAATGGTCACAGCTTTTTACTTTTGTGTGACAATCTTTCTTGATAGTTGGCCAGTATAATCCAGCTCTGAGGATTTTTGAATACAGACTTCGGGCTCCGAGGTGTGTTCCACAGATCCCCTCATGTGCCTCAGCAAGCGCAAGCTCTGCTTCTGTTCTGCAAAGACATCTAAGCAGTGGACGAGAGAAACCTCGTTTGTATAGGCAGTTATTATAAATTGTGAAAAAGGAGGCTTGTCGTCGGAATTGTCGGGTATTTCCGACATCGCCTGGCAAGATTCCTGTTTGGAGATACTGTATATATGGAGATCTCCAGTCTGCTTCCTGTGTCACACTTAAGACATGGCTTAGTTCAATGCTCGGCTTAAGTAGTGTTGATTGATAAAGTGATGATCTGTTTGGTTGGGTGCTGGCGAGTTTAGACAGAATGTCGGCTCGGCCATTACTCTCCCTTGGAATATGGTGTAGTTCGTATTTGGAGAAATTAGAGAATAGATGGTGAACAACATCCAGATATTTTGAGAGCAAAGGGTCTTTTACTTGGTATAGATTATTTACCTGTTGGACAACAAGTAAAGAGTCGCAATATACCTTAAGTTTGGTGATGTTAAGGTCGGCTGCAAGTCTAAGGCCGGCAATTAATGCTTCGTACTCGCTTTGATTGTTGCTTGCTTTAAATGAGAAATTGAGGGAGTGTTCGATGACGTTGCCGTGGCCATCATCTAGGATAATACCTGCCCCGCATCCGTGTGGGTTGGATGATCCGTCGACGTATAAAGACCACTCGATGTACTCTTCAGTTGTATTGGGGGTTGAGAATTCGGCGATAAAGTCGGCCAAAAATTGAGATTTGATGGATGTTCGGCTCTCGTATGTGATATCGAACTCTGAGAGCTCCACCGACCATTTTACTAGTCGGCCAGCTAGCTCAGGCTTTTGCAGCACTTGTCGCAAAGGCTGATCTGTTCTGACATGAATCTCATGGCTCTGAAGGTATGGCCGGAGTCTTCTGGCTGAGAAGACGGGGGCTAGTGCTAGTTTCTCGATGCTCGGGTATCGAAGCTCGGCGTTTTGTAAGGTCTTGCTTGTGAAGTAGATTGGGAACTGTTTCTTTTCCCTTTCTGCAATAAGAGCGGAGCTTATAGCCCAGTTAGTGACAGACAAATATAAGAATAATGGTTCCCCTTGTAGGGGTGTGTGTAAAATTGGTGGTTTTGAAAGAGTTTCTTTTAAAGTTGTAAATGCCTGTTCACATTCATCAGTCCATTGGAAAGCTTTTTTTGGTTTTTAAAGTTTGGAAAAAACATGAGGATTTAGATGCTAAGCAAGGTAAAAATCTAGAAAGTGCAGCAAGTCTCCCTGTCAATCGTTGGACTTCTTTGATGGTCCGTGGGCTCGTCATGTCCAATATAGCTCGGCATTTTTCTGGGTTTGCCTCGATACCTCGGCTAGTGAGCATGAAGCCGAGGAATTTGCCACTTTGAACCCCGAATGCACACTTTTCAGGGTTTAGCCGCATGTTAAATTTCTTAGTTGTCCGAAGATTTCCGTGAGGTCCTCAAGGTGATTATTGTCGATCTTTGTTTTGGCGACCATGTCGTCAACGTAGACTTCAATGTTCTTGCCGATTTGTTTGGCGAAGATTTTATCCATCAGGCGTTGATATGTTGCACCTGCATTCTTAAGGCCGAATGGCATGACTTTATAACAATAATTTCCATATTCAGTAATAAATGCAGTCTTGTCTTGATCGGATGGATGCATTTGGATCTGGTTGTAACCAGAATATGCATCCATAAAGCTGAGTTTTTCAAAACCAGAGGCATTATCAACTAAACAATCAATAGATGGTAAAGGATATGAATCTTTGGGGCATGCTTTGTTGAGATTGGTGAAATCAACACACATGTGCCATTTACCGTTATGTTTTTTAACCATGACGACGTTTGCCAGCCATGTTGTGAATCTGATTTCTCGGATGAAGCCTGCATTGATGAGCTTTTTGGTTTCTTCTAGGGAAGCTTGCTTTCGATCGTGCCCAAGATTTCTCTTTTTCTGTGCAACGGGTCGTATAGATGAATCTAGTGCCAGCTTGTGGGATATGATGGATGGATCAATGCCTGGCATATCAGCTGGGGTCCACGCAAATAGGTCGGCATTCTGTTGTAAGAATGTTTGGAATGAAGATTTTTCTTCTGAAGATAACGTGGATCCGACGTATGTGAACTTATCCTTGCTTTCTGTGAAATAGATTTTGTGTAGGTCTTCTGTTGGGGTCGGCCTTTCCAGTGCTCCTGCACGAGGGTCAAGGTCGGCAAGCGCGTGTTGGTTGTTCGTGTTGCCGATATTGTGGACCTGGGCTTTAGTGTTACGGTGAGGTATTTTGAGGCTATTGTTGTAGCACTCTCTGGCTTCTTTGGCGTCACTATGAATGGTTGCAATTGTGTTGTCCTGCAAAGGGAACTTAACGCAAAGATGAATTGTAGATACTATAGCGCCGAACCTATTTAAGAAAGGTCGGCCAAGTATAATATTATAGGGACTGAAACAATCAACAACTAACTATTGAATATCCGAGGTTTTTGATGAAGGGAACTTACCGAGTGTGGTTTGAAACCACACAGAGCCCAAAACCGGGACTCGCTCACCTGAGAATCCTACCAAGTCACCAGTGGAAGGTCGGATGATGTTATCGCTCAGTTTCATTTTCTGGAATGTCGAGTAAAAGAGGACATCGGCGCTGCTGCCTGGGTCGAGTAACACCTTTTTAATGAGGAGATCTCCGAGCTGCAGGGAAATTACGACTGGATCATCCAGATTTGTTATGCTGTTGTTATGGTCGGCCGTCTGGAACGTTATCTGTGGAGATGTAGGTGGTGACTGATGTTGATTTTGATCTGCATTGATAGAAAGGATAGCTCGGTAGGATCTCTTCCTTGCCGAGCTTGTGGCTCCTCCACCTGCGAAACCTCCGGAAATACAGTTAATCGTACGTGTTGGTAGTTCGGGGTGGTTATTGTTCGGGCGGTCTCTGTCTCGGTTATGTTGTGTAGCCGAGCTCTGGTCCCCCGGAGCGGGTGCGCGTCGATGCATTTGGCCGTTGATGAATTTGTCTAAATGACCTTGCCGAGCTAATCGCTCCAGCAGGTCTTTAGCGATGATGCAGTCGTCGGTATTATGTCCGTGCTTCTGGTGAAAAGAGCAGTATTTTGATCGGTCAGTGCCTTTTGAATCTGGGTAATTACCGGCTTTTCGTGGTGGCTTGATTAACTTTGAATTCAAGATCTCCTTGATGATGTCATCACGTTTGGTGTTGAATTTGGTGTAGGTCTCGTACCGTGGGACTGGTTTGAAATTCTTCTTGTTGTCCCGTGGTTTGTCATCGTCTTTATAGTAAGGCCTTTCTGTTTTCCGAGCTTGTCGGAGTTCTTCGACGTCAATCTGTCCTTTGGCTTTTTCACAGAATTCGGCCATTGTTTTTGGTTTGGCCACAGCGATAGTTTCTTGGAACTTTCCTGGTCTTAGTCCACTTTTGATGGCGTGTAGTTCTACCTCAGGGTGGAGGTCGGGTATACTCATAGCTATCTTTGTGAAGCGCGTCATGTAGTCCTTGAGACTTTCATGTTGGCCCTGCTTGACCGTGTTCAGGTAATCGGAGTCGTGGAGGTAAACAGCGGATCCAGCAAAATGCTCCTCAAAAGGTTTTGATATGTCTCGGAATCGGGAAATGGAACCTGCAGGCAGAGAACAAAACCAATCAAGTGCAGGACCGTCTAAATAAGATGGGAAACAACGACACAAAACTTTATCAGATGCACCGTTTACTATCATTATGGAGGTGAATTTTTTGATGTATTTCTTCGGATCACCCAACCCGTCGTACGGAGTTAAGGTGGTCGGCAGAGTAAACCTTCGGGGCAGCACGAAGTTCATCACTTCCGCCGTGAATGGTCCAGGGGAGCTTTCCTGATCGTCTTTTTCGATGTTTTTCTGAGTATTTTCATTATGTTCCGGCTGTTCTTCTTCTTGTCGAGCAGTGTCCGAGACATGTGTTGGCCCTGACTGCTGCTCGGCTTCTTCTGTCCTTTCTTGTCGGTCATCGTTTTCGATCCGAGTGTTATTTAAGTTGGCGATTTGATTTGCCATTCTTTGGTTCTCCTCAGCCACGACTTGCCGCAACTCGGTCACCATCCGGAGCAATTCGGATGGCGAGGGTGGAGGTTGTTCAGCCATGACTTCAAGACGGGAACCTTGAGGCCGATAATATATAAGAAAAGAGGTTTATATTCTCGGCCCCACGGTGGGCGCCAATTGTTCTTGTATGGATACCTGGAGAGAGAGAGCTCAGTCTCTGGGAGTCGGCGCCGAGCTATTGCTTTCGGTGCCGACCTTCAGGTCTTGTGATAATCCGAGCTTTTCTCCAAGAGTGTGTCCAATCGCGTAGAGCTTTGAGCAAGAAACAGGGGGGAGTGTACCTGCAAAGGCACTCCGAAGCTTAAGTTAGTATTGAGAATTCAATATATCCTTTAAAATAGAAGATCATACCTTTTTATAGGTGACAGCCTATGGATCGGTTATGTTTCTGTATTTATTGTTTGTAATAAAGAGTAGTAATAAGGTTAAATGTGAGGTTGGACGTTTCTCATTTGTGGAGTAGTCCGTTGAGCTGATCTGTAACGTTAGATTTCAATAAATGACACTGATTATCGAAATAATGATTTTATTATGGCCGGACCAATTATTATTATTATTATTATTATTATTATTATTATTATTACAAATACAAATGTTAAGTTAATAATATAAATATATTACTGTATGAAAATTGATTGGGAGTTATAATTCAGTCTAACATATTCTCCTAATAATCTTTTTAATTTATTATAAATAAAGAAGGGGAGCTTTAAAATGTTGAATTGTTTTCGTGTGACTTCAAGATTACTTATGGATTCTTTCTATGGTGATAAAAGTATTTTAGAATCTTAAAGGACTTGAGTATAAAAAAATAATTAAAAGAAACTAAGGGACTAATTCATAAATATGTTATTTTTACAAGAATTCAAAATTTAAAAATAATACCATACAAAAAATCTAATTTATTGTTATATCGATATATCTTATTATTATTTATCTATTTTTCAGTTATATTGGTGTTATTACTACTAATATTATTATTACATTTCATTATTATTATTATTATTATTATTATTATTATCTAATTTATTAAAAAATTGTTTACTATGATATAAAATAAAGATTTTTTTACCTCACTGCTTCAAAAATACGTGTATTTTTTTTTAACAAGACTAAAATAATTTATTAACTACTTCAACTACAAACAATTTTAATTATTCATTACTACTTATTTATCATTACTAAAGATTTACTAAATTATAACAATTAAATACTATTTAATTTAAATTGATATGAATAATTTTAAATATAAATAATTAAAGCATCATAGTTAATAATCATAAATGTATTTAAATTTCAAATGTTAGTCTTTTTAATTTGTCAACTATTTTATTTTAAAAAATTCATTACATTTACATGACTGAATAAAAAAAATTTAGAATTTAGATTACTCATTATTAGTTGCAACTATTAATACAATAAAAACTTTTAAATTTGATAAAAATATTTATAACAATTATAAATACACAACAAAATCTTGATTATCAATAAAATTAAAATAATAATTACAACTAAATATTTATTAATTTGTTTATAAAGTTCAAAAAATTTTCTTGTACTCTTTAATTATTTTCAATCTTATTTGTTATTTTAGTTGTAAATATTTATTAATTTGTTTATTTAATTATTATTTTAATAATTAAATTATAAAATTTGATTTGATCAAATAAATCATCTAAATGAAATTTGAATTTATTTTTATAATTAAATTATAGAGTTTAATTTGAATTTATTTTGAAGATTACTTGAAAGTTTAAACATGCAAATTCTTTTACTTATATATCAATATTTTGCTATAAAATAATTTCAAGTCTTTTTTAATTTATTTTTCACATCAATTAAATAATCAAAACTTAATAATAAAATTTTATTTTACTTTATTAAATGTTTTTTTCTTTCTTTTGATTATTTATTTTTGAACAAATCATAAACGTGTGGTATTAAAAACTAAAATTTATTAGATATAGCTAAATATCATATTTTTTATTTTAAAATATTAATTTGAATGTTTTTTTTATGAAATTACATGTTTTAATACTTAAGAGACCAAAATAAATTTAAAATAATACATTTGAGGGTTATCAAATTTATACATATGTATGTGAATTTATGAAATTTACTTAAATTCATTCTAACTTATTTAAATCTAAATTATTAAATTTATTTATTTTATTAATCTAAATTTGTAAACTTGTAAGAATTTAAAAATTAACTTGAGAATTTAACAACTTTACGTTCTACAAAATAAAATCTGTAAAAACAAATTATGAATATATCAAATCAAAATTTACAAGAAAAGAAATTACAAATTTGGTTTCAAAAGATAAAAGATTAACAAAATTATATATGGAAAGAATATTATTTAATTGTTCCTCCTACTTGTATCTCCTTTTCATCTCCCTCCATTCTTTCTACACTTGATTTTGCTCTTCTCTTTCCACACCCCAGAGCCAAACTTTTCCCAACCCTAATCCTAATTAATCATTCTCCCCTTCTCCTTCAATCCTCCATCATCGATCTCCGATTCCAGCTCTGCAACTGCACGCGGAGTTGTTCGTGATTCTCTCATTCGAGAGTTTCGATCGCAGAGGCTCGTCCAAATCCGAGTTCGCAGTTTCGCCTCCTTCACGTTCTTCCCCGAGTTGGGTCGGTTGTCGAAGCGCGACCGTCGGAAATTGTCGCTGTTCTTCCTGCTATCGATTCGACGATTGCATCGCTCAGCTCCTAACTGTCGCTGTGCCGGTGCCACGGTGGTTTCTGTTTCCATAGAGGGCTTCGACGGAGATTCTTCTCTTGGATCGGTCGTATTCGGAATACTCTGATTTGTGATGGTTTTCATTGAGAGCAGCTGCAACGAAATCTGAATTAGCGGAGATTCTGAATGCATAACGGAATTTTGTGAAGAAGTTCAAGATTCCGCGTTGATTTTTGCTGGCAGAAGAGAATTCTAGTAGTGTTCGTTCTCTCAGCCTCAGCCCGGTTCGATTTGATCGATCTTAACCCTAGTAATTTGCAAGTGGAGAACAAAAACAGAGAAAAGAAGAAAAAAGAAAGAGATTTGGATATAGTATTGTACTGTTTGTTTTGTTTTGATTTATTTAATATGAAGGGCCATTCTAGTTTTGGAATTTCATAGGCCCTTTTAATTCATCGTGTACTTTTGTTATCATTGATCTTAATCTTTATACGATGGCGGTGTATTATAAATTTAAGAGTGCAAGAGATTATGATTCAATTCCCATGGACGGTCCTTTCATCTCTGTTGGAACATTGAAAGAAAAAATATTTGAATCCAAGCATTTAGGCAGGGGTACTGATTTTGATCTCGTGGTAACCAACGCCCAGACCAATGAAGGTTGGTTCTAAGACTTTTTAATGAAAACTATTGTTATTCTCATTCAGATAGCTGTTTGGGTGGCGATACCATGACTCCATGAGTAAATTAAAATATGGAACTATTGCATTCTCTTTGCCTTTGAGAAGGGCTTTCGTGGTTAAACTTTCAGTGTTTATCATGTTCCTCTCAAAGTAAACATTTTTGCTAGTCTTCGCTTTCAGGAGTTCATGGTGTTGAAGTTGAGTTTGATGTTTTATTTTCATGCACTGAGAGTGTTGTTTTACACTGATGTCCAATAAAAATCAGGGAATTGTTGTGTTGTGATTGACAGTGACAGTTAAATAGGCAATTCTCATGAATTCTATTGGTTAATAAATATATAAGATTACACTGTCAGTACATGAGAATCACTTTATGATGAAATTCTTGGTTTTTGTAGTGTTTTTTATTTGACTAACATTGGCCTCCACCTCTTCTATTGCAAAAATCAAACGAAAAGACAACGAGAGAATAGGAAATACTCAAAGTTAAAATGCTTAGAGTGTAGGCCAGGGTGTTGAGAATTTGAGTTCCAGTGAGGTTGTAAGCTAGTTGTAAGAATTACAAGCGCCCAAACCTTGCAGGATTTGTAGTTAATATATATAATTGCCTTGATGAATGGCATATTCAGTGTTTTATAGCTGCTCTGTCTCTTTGGAATTTCAGAATATCTTGATGAAGCAATGATGATTCCTAAAAATACCTCGTTGTTAATTCGTCGGGTTCCTGGTCGGCCACGTTTACCAATTGTTACTGAACTACAGTATTATCTCTAACCTTTAATCTTATTACTGTTGTTGGTTTTTGGACTATTGTCATGCATCATGCATGTTGGTTCTTGAAATGGGCATTCATGGGCTTGCTATTCTCATCTTGATACTTCACGTTGTAGTCACACAGTTTTTCCAAGAAACTACCCTTTTGATTTGTGAGAAAAATTCTGCATTGAATTGCTACTTTCCTTGGCTTTTGCAGGCAAAAAAAGGTGGAAAATACGGCTATGGAAGCCGAACCTGAGAACAGCAGCTTATCAGCTGAAGATGCATCTGCTGTAAAATATGTAAGTCCCTTTTTGCTTTCCATATGTTTTATTTAATAAACAATTCCACTTCATTCCTATTTTATTTACCTTCTCATAACATGACAGCCAGAAGATTCAGATTGGGATGAATTTGGAAATGATTTGTATGCGATTCCTGATGTACCACCCATTCAATCAAGCAACTTAATTCCTGAAGCTCCTCCAACCAACAAAGCTGATGAAGAAAGTAAGATAAAGGCTTTGATTGATACTCCTGCCTTGGATTGGCAACGGTGAGTAAACTATCCACTTTTCTTCGGTTGTCTTTCTTTATTCTTGGAATCAGCATAAAAAGGGATGATGACTGTAAATATGAATATGAATTACTAAGAAGTAACTTCGTATTCTTTTTCACCTGCAATAATATGATCAATAATCTCTGGTGGAAGGGATTGCTCATTCTGGAATCAGCACCTGTACTAGAGGAGCAGTTGTTTCCTATTTACCATCATTCCTGCATAAGGATTTCTGCAGAAAATTCCATTTCACATACCAAATGTGCTTTGTTTTGGTGAAATCATTGTCACTCTAGACTTCGCCATATCTAAAGTTTCCTTTTGGCATGCAGTCAAGGATCGGACTTTGGTGCTGGTAGAGGTTTTGGAAGAGGTATGGGTGGACGGATGGCGGGTGTTCGTGGTTTTGGTGAGTCTCCTTTTCCTATTCTATACAAGTTTGAGTCACTGCCTGCTTTGAATACAGATTTTGATATTACTGTTCTAATGCTTATTCACTTACTGAGCAGGGCTGGAGCGGAAAACACCTCCCCAAGGCTATGTATGTCACAGGTGCAAGGTTCCTGGTATTTCCTAGACTCTTATTATTATCAGGGAGAAAAAGGGGCTCTAAACTGCTTATATTGCTGGATGGCATTGTCGGTTATGCTTAGCTTACTTATTAAACTTTTTTTGTAGGCCATTTTATTCAGCACTGCCCTACAAATGGTGATCCAAATTATGACATCAAGAGAGTTAAACAACCTACTGGTATTCCGAGATCCATGCTGATGGTGAACCCACAAGGTTCCTATGCTCTACCAAATGGTTCAGTAGCTGTATTGAAGCCAAATGAGTGAGTACATGTTGGTTCTTCGTCTCCATTCTGTCATATGTAGGACAAATATTGTATTTCTCACCTAATCCTGCTAAACAGGGCTGCTTTTGAGAAAGAAATAGAAGGTTTGCCTTCCACCACACGTTCTGTTGGGGATCTACCACCTGAGCTCCACTGCCCCTTGTGCAATGATGTGATGAAAGATGCTGTGCTGACAAGCAAGTGCTGTTTTAAAAGCTTTTGTGACAAATGTATGTTTCTTTGTCTTCCTGAAGAAGTCTTGGTTCTTAGAATTTGAGTAAATACTTACGTTTTTAAGCTTATAATTCTTCATTAAGCAAGTAAAGAATGCTTTAGATGATATAATCTATCCTCAGCATTTCTTCCCGATGTAAAAACATCTCAGATGAAGTTTTGTAAATATCATTCTGAAAATTCTTTTCAGGTATTAGGGACTATATTATCTCCAAGTCCATGTGCATATGTGGTGCAACAAATATTCTTGCAGATGATCTTTTACCAAATAAGACCCTAAGAGATACTATTAATCGTATATTGGAGTCAGGCAGTAGCAGTGCTGAAAACTCTGGGAGCACCTTTCGAGTTCAAGGTTATTGAAACTATTTATCATGTGACTCTTGCGTGGACTTTATTTGGTTAAAAATTTATTGAAACTAACATGCAAATTGCAATTGTTTTCTCCTCCTTTCCAGATATGGAGTCTGCTCGTTGTCCACAACTGAAGCTTCCATCTCCAACCTCATCGGCTGCATCTAAGGGAGAACCAAAGGTTTCACTTGTTTGTGAAGGAATGACAAATGTACTGGAAACTGTTGATGATAAAAAAACAGTTTCTGCTCCAGCTCCATTGCAAACATCAGAGCAAGTGAAGCCCAGAATGCCTGATGTAAGTGAAGCTACACATGAGTCGATGAGTGTAAAGGAACCAGCCTCACAAGGGAGTGCTCAGTTGGTTGAGGAGGAAGTCCAGCAAAAAATGGTTCCTGCCGAGGCAGGTAATGTAGATTGCTCATGTCATCGTGTGTAAGACATATAATAATTTATTTTCTTTGATGACAATCTCATTTGTAGTTTCAAATTTCAACTTTGCAGGAAAGAAGAAAAAAAGGAAGAAAGTCTGTTTGCCTGCAAATGGTAAATCGACTCTCCTGCATTCGAATCTATATATTTATGTTCAAATCTGGACATGTATCTGTAACTTTTCCTTTATATTAAACTTTGCAAACCGGATTGCTGCTTGAACATTCGGGGGAGGAGTACAATACAGAGGTCTTTTTTTTTTTTACTTCTATTTATGTTATTTGTAACAATGTCAAATTATTTTTATCTCTTGCAGATTTTCAGTGGAAAGCCCCACACGACCTTGGGGCTGAGAGCTACATGATGCCAATGGGCCCAGCACCTGGTTACAATTCATACTGGAATGGCATGCAACCTTGTATGGAAGGATTTATGGGACCATATGGTGGCCCGATGCAAATGATGGGTTATGGCCTGGGCCCCTTGGACATGCCATTTGCAGGTGGTCTACCTCATGATCCATTTGGCATGCATGGTTACATGATGCCTGTTGTTCCACCTCATAGGTATGTACCTTTTTTGATTATCAAAATTTGTCTTGCATATTTAGATAATTACTATTTTAGAAAGCTAAATTATTGTTTAGGGATCTTGCTGCTGAGTATGGCATGGGGATGAATGTTCCACCTCCAGTTATGAGTAGAGAGGAGTTTGAAGCTCGGAAAGCTGATGGTTGGAGAAAGTGTGAAAATGAGAAACGGATTGATAGGTAAAACAGAATTACTCCTGGATGGCGATCCATTTGATTATATATATATAATCAATTGACACCAGTGTCGATCTAAGTAAATATTCACTGTTCAACTTTTTATTCGTGTAGTTTTTGAAAAAAAAATCAACCATTGGATTAGAAACTTATATATTATAGATCATCTTAAAAATATTTTGTCAATCTAAAATCATTTGTTATATCTTATATGCACTTGAAAATAATGTAATATGTTTGTTCAAAATATACATAGATAAAGAGGTCTTCAATTACATGTTTGTTAATGTTTGATTTTGGTAAAATGTGTTATAGATGATCTTTATTATTTGTTAGTGTGATCCAATAGTTGGATCGAAAAATATATATCCTATAAATAGTTATGAGCGCCACCCAATTTGTGGACTTCTCTAAAAATGATGGAAAAAGAATAGACTCTTTAACAAGAGAAAAATCTTCTATGATGAATTCAATAATTGTTGGAACTCTCAAAATGAAGGGGGGAAAACCTAAGCAATGAAATTCTAAATAGGGCGGAAGTTCTAGATAAGGGATTTATGCCATTGGATATATTTTAAAAAATGAATTGATTATGCAATGAAGAGACAAATAGTTATGATCACTGTAACTTTATTTAAACTGACACCTATGTCATCCCATATATATATACATATGGAATTTAAACTTAACAGTGAAATGTCTGTTACCACCGAGTTATAACTGTTTTAGACATGATTTCTCGTCTATGTGATCTTTTGCATATTTCTTCTGTATTTTGACTCTGTTTTGTTTATGATTTAACATAATTTTATTTTCTAATAGTTATGATTTGTAGCGGGGCACGGCTATCCTTTTTCCTGGGTTAATAAAGGACAAGGGTCGCATGTTAATCTTAGCAAAAGCTTTGGTTTACAAGATCATCTATTCTTTATTGACGTTGTCTAATGAATTTTTTGTTGCCAAATTTTCCAATGTTATTGTGGTTCTTGTTGCTTGTAATTTTATGTGGGTTATTTTCGAGGTATTTCTGTTTTGTTTATCATTGTTAATGAGTTTGTTTCTTTAATGAAATAGGGATTTCTCCAAAGATCGAGATTTTGGTAGGGAAGCGAGCAGTATTGGAGATGTTCCTATGAAATCAAAAACTGTATGTGCTTTTTGTTCTCTTATTTTGCCTTTATTTATCTGTGGACTTGTATGCATCATTTACCTTTCTAGGTTTTTCCCACTAAATTTTGGTAGAAACTTGAACTTCGAGCTTGAACAGTAATTGCTTTAGATGATGCCATTCACTGTTTTGGCTTCTTAAATGATGATAGTAGTCTTTAGCAGTTAGTCTTGCTTGTTTTACAGAGTACTATTCTTGTTGGTCATAAATGGTTGAGGGAGCAGTGCCCACTCAGAACCATATATCTCTAATCAACAGCCACCGGTTGGTTTAAAGTTGATTGAAAGGGAATTGGTATAACTAGATTAGAGTTGCATTGCTGCACTTGGATGGTAACAGTAACGTGATTAAATTTATATGCTCTCTCTGGGTTCAGAGTCTCTTTAGTGATCATTTATGGACTATTGTTTTTCGATATTCTTTGACCCATGATACCTTTAGATTTATGCCTTTTATCCTGGTTGTAAGGGTTCTGTTCATAATTGTTGTCCACTAACGAGGGCAGGGTATAGTGATTAAAATTTAACATTCCTAATTTTTGTCTATATGGTCTTAATAACTAATACATGGTCTGTACTGCATTATTTCTTTTTCGAACATAAAACAAACAAACTTGGGTCAGTATATTGTTAGTCTGTTTTGTGGCAGTTAAATGTTTTGTTTGTCATTCTTGTCATGTCATAGATCTGCCTTTTGAGAGGTAAACTTCTAGTCTATATTATGCAGGGTCTAGAAGTTGTAACAAGGGTAACAAGGATGAGTGTGCCACCTTGTGCGCCAAACAAAAACAAACACAAACTGCTCAAACTATGTGTCCTAAAATGATGTGTTTTGAGCGAAAAAAGTGTATCATGTGCGTTGAAACTAGCGTGTTACTCATGTTTCACTTGCTTGATTCCTTTAAGTTCCAAGATGGAGTTAGTTAATATAAGTTGTTAGAGAATGAATAATTCTAACCTATCATGAGTTAGCTGCTTGAAATGTACAAAATGTAGCAATGCTGGCAAAAATCGATTTTTGAATTACTAGAATGCACAATGGTGCTTCTAAAATGTTTAAACCTTATGGGCATGAAGTGGCTTTTGGAAAATGAATATGAAAGGGAGCTTTTAATGCTGTCCTCCAAGTCACTCTTAAGCTATCTTCCTTAATTGAATTTATTTGGGTGATCATATTTCTGTCCTATGTTAGGGTTCCTTAATATATAGAAAGAAAACGTGATTGGTGTGGCTATGTTGCTTACATATTATTATTTGTAATATTATTGTCATTGGAAATTATCATGGAATATTGTGGCGTCAAGAGGAATGTCAAAAACTAATAATAATAATTAAAAAAACTAAAACCGTACATGTTTCAAACAATAATTTTTGTTTTCTTTAATGCAGAAATCACTTCCAGCACCTCCAAGTAGTGAGTACCACCATCCCCAACCTCATCGTCACCGAGCGGAACGTGTGTCACCTGATCGGCCTCCACGTCCTATCAAGAGAAAAGCTGATTACCATGTGTATCGGGAACGGGAATGTGAACGTGACCATGATCATGATCGTGACCAGAGGGACCACCGTGATCGAGGAAGAGGCCATCACCACCATCGCCACTACCGGTCAGAATCCTCTTCCCGGATGTCATCTAAACCAGTGACCAAAACCTCCTCAACTGTACCAAGCAGAAGGCCAGTGTTTTTTCCCGCATAAGCTTCTCCGCTGAGGAAGAAATGACCAAGAGGAAGATATCTGCCTTAACTGAAGCTGCTTCAGCTGGTCCCCCTGCCACATCTTCAGCGCATCTCAAGGCAGCACCACCGAAAGGCTACCATGAAGGCAGGAAGAGCAGCACGATTTCTGAATATGAGTCCAGTGATGACGAGCGGCATTTCAAACGGAGGCCATCAAGGCACAAGTTGTCTACCTAGACTAAAAAGCAGTTCTTCATTCTCTGCTTAGGCCCGGCTTGGATAGCTTACTTAAATAAGTTATTTTGAAAGAAGTTATTTTGAAAGAAGAGTTTTAAAGTATAAGATAGTTTGTAAATAAGTTATTTTGTATTTAGACTTTTAGTTATAAAAATATTTATTCAAAAGTTGTAGCGATTGAATAAATAATTCAAAAATTACAATTTTTGTTTACACAAGATAATAGATATTAAAATAACGATGATAACAAATACTTTTTAATATTGAATGTTAATTTTATATAACCTAATTATTAAGATTATAACCGATTAGGAAATTGATTCTTTTTTTGTTTTCTTATTAATTCTATTTTTTTAGTATTTTTAGCATTTGTTTTTTTTTCACTTAATATTATTAGAAATTGGTTCTTTTATTTCACCTCACCGGTGTTCTTAGAAATTATTGTATAGTTAGTATTTGTTGTTTTATTGTGTATAATATGATAGATAAAAAAAAATGAATGTCAATGTATATTTTATTATTGTTTTTTATTATTATTTTTTTTACTCCTATTAAAATTTCCTCTTTTTATGTGTCAATTCAAACCATCAATGAATTTATTCTCAGTTTTGGTCATAAAATTTGTGGAAACTACTTTCAATTAAGTGTCAAAAAAAATATAAGATTTGCCTATGATGGAAAAAGCATAAATTAGTTCTTATGATGAATTTTTTCTACTAATTTTTAATATTATGTAGACTGCTTCTAAATTGATAAAATTATAATGAGTGAATTGAAAGATAGCCCAATTATGCTATTGATAAAAAGAAAAGAAAAATAGTATTAATTTGTTTACTTTGTTTTATTGCTACCAAAAAATATATATAATTAATTCATATCTTTTAACAAAATTACCACCAAAAGTAAATATTAAATTTAAAATTTTTATTTACAAACTATGTAATTTGTATATATTTAAATTGATTAATAGATAAAGAATAGTAACTACCTGTGTCATGAATAATAAAATTATTAATAATACGATGATATTATTTAATTTATTATTCATATAATTCTATTAATTAAGTAAACATGGTCAATCTTTTAATTGTTTTTTATATATTTAAAATAAAAATTTCAATCTTCCTTTGATTTTAAATTAATATAGTAATTAAAGACAAAGAGGTACATATATATTGATTACGGTCTAATTTTAATTCTTTTAAAAATAATAAAAAGATAATATATTAACGAAACTTACACTCTTAATATCATTGTTATTAGAATGGGATCAGACCGTTCGATTCGACAATGAACTAGTGATCTAGCCAATTCGATTAGTAATTTAGATCGAACCTGCTATTTAAATCAGTCAACGGTGATCAAACTTATTAAAAATTAGTCGATTCGCATTTCAAACTGCAATAGACCTGCGCGGGTCAATGATGCACCCACACCGTCACCGCCGATCCATGGTAGGAGATAGACCCTCGCGCCGCCAATCCATTGTAGGAGCGGAGCTACCGTCCAATATACTCCAAAAATAAGTACAAGGAGGATTCAAATACGGTGCAGCCAGAATACATACCTCCCTCTTGCCAGTTGCCATTGCGCCAACTTGCTTCTCAACATTTTAAGTAACAAAATTAAATATATAATAAAATATGAGTGAATTTTATTTTTTTTCTTTTATCCCTTTAAGTAGGGGTGAGCATGGTCCGATCCGGTCCGAAGATCCGATCCAGTCTCGAACACTTTAAGGGCTAATTTAATGTGATTTCATCGGATCTAGGGTTGGGTAAGGGTCTCAAAAATAGATCCGGTCATTATTTCGGATCGGATTCGAGCCATTGCTCGGGTCACCTGAAATCGGCTCGGTCACTATACACAATAAATATTTTGTTTTATTAGTGATAGATGATGACTATTATTATGTGGAATTTAAGTATTGTAAACCTTAATATTTTGTGTTATTAGTCATTATATATAAGACTATAAGTTAATGTTTTATATTTAAAATGCATAATACTTTAGACTAATGCATAATATTATGTTATTTGTATTGATTTAAATATTTGGTGTTATTAGGCAATATTAGTATTGATTATGGTTATGCTTTAATTTTAGAGAAGAGTTGATTTTTGTTATATTTTTCTAAGTGAATTTTACCATGTCAAATAATTGTTGGAGTTTTAAAAATTTGGATATTTTTATATGCTAACTTACAAGAAGGTATCAAGGTAATATAATGTTAACGGCCCGGTTTTCACCCGGTATAGTTGTGGCACGAAAGGGTATAGGTTTCATCGGGTCTAGGGTCGGATTCGGGTCTCAAAAATGGGCCCGGTACATATTTCGGGTCGAGTCTGGGTCACATCAAACCCGCTCTCACCCGGCCCATGCACACCCCTACCTTTAAGCATAATTTGACATGGATATCAAACAAATAACAACACATAGTATATAAATATATTGATATATCGATATTGATTGTGTTATCTTTTGTTTTTTCTCTTTTTCATTTAAATTAAGAAAATATTTTGTACTAGTGACTAATTTATTATTTTTTTCACCATAAATTATATCTAAGAATTGATATTTGATTGTTATTAATATATTTTAAAAATATATATTTAATTTTTAATTTTATTTCTATAATTTTATATTTTTATTTAATTATGACCAAATCAACCGGATAAATCAATCACTCACCGGTTGAACCAATAAACCAATGATCTAATTGTATGACCGGATCAATTATCGATTTAATTTTGATAACTATGCTTAATATAAAATATGTGTTTTTATAAAAATATATATACATATGATGAAAAATAAAGATTTAAATTTAAAATTTCCTCTTTTACATACAAATATTTAGTGCCATCAAGTTAGTAATTTATTTTTTTTATAACTTAAATAAGTTAAACAGTTAATAATTTAATTTGTTAATCATAAATAAATAATATTTGATATTATAAAATATAAAAAAATAAAAAATGTCCTTTTACCTATAAAATTGTTTAATTGTATTACAAATTAAAATTTGATTTTTAATTTTAAAATATTATAACTCCAGATTTTTTTTAAAAGGTAAATTTTTTCACATTAAACATAAAAATATCAAAATATCCTTTATGTAATAATTTTAGAATTGGTTTTATTTTTGGTAGAAAAAGTGGAGACCGTATCTTTGTAAACTAACGTTTCAAATTTCATATTAGTGCCTTATATGAGTCCATACCATAAATATAGTAATTGAAAATTTGGCTCTATATATATGTATGATGAATTTCAAGTAGGTGGTGTTAGATTTAGCCTAATTTAATATCATAGATGAATGAAACTTTTTTAAATTAAAACGAGTTAAAAATTTTGTAAAGAATGATCACCATAAATATTTTTATAAAATATAAAAATTTTTTTGCTATAAGAATTTTTTTATAATTATTGTACTTATTTGTATAAAGTTTAAAAATTGGTATTGCACTTGTTACATTTTGCAACGGATACAACTAGAATAACAAATAAGATTAAAAATAATCAGTACAAGAAAAATTTTGAACTTTATAAATAAATTAATAAATATTTAGTTGTAATTATTATTTTAATTTTATTGATAATCAAGATTCTGTTGTGTATTTATAATTGTTATTTTTATAAAATTTAAAAGTTTCTATTGTATTAATAGTTACAACTAATAATGAGTAATCTAAATTCTAAATCTTTTTTATTCAATCATGTAAATTTAATAAATTTTTTAAAATAAATTAGTTGACAAATTAAAAGGACTGACATTTGAAATTTAAATACATTTATGATTATTAACTATGATGCTTTAATTATTTTATATTTAAAATTATTTATATTAATTTAAATTAAATAGCATTTAATTGTTATAATTTAGTAAATCTTTAGTAATCGTAAATAAATAGTAATCAATAATTAAAATTGTTTGTAGTCGAAGTAGATAATAAATTATTGGGATAAGTATTATTTTGGTCTCTAATGTTGAGAGTCAGAATCGAAACCGTCCCAACGTAATTTTTGATTTAAAATCATATTTAATGTTTTTTCGTATTAAAATCGTGCTTTTAATTTTTTCTGGACAAAAATACCCTTCACTGTCATCAGCACCTTTACCTCCACCACCACTACTAGCACCTTTACCTCCACCATCAAGAAAATCAACATCAATAAAATCAACACAAATTCAACAAATTCAGAAATCAGAGATTCAATAAATCAACTCAAATTCAACAAATTCAACAACCAAATCAACACACAACAACAATAAAATCAAAAAACAACAAATCAAAATCAAAAGCAGAGGCAGTCACAGAAACAGAAACTCAAGCAAAAGCAGATGCGGAAGAAGAAGAAGCAGATGTAGAAGTGAAGCAAAAGAAGAAGCAGATTCAGAAGAAGAAGCAGATGCAGAACCATCGGCACTTGGCCACCCATCACCAGCGGCGGCAACGGAGCCTGCGAGGACCGGCGACGCACTCCACCTTCGGATCCCTCTCTCTCCTCGGCCACCCATCACCCGCGGACCGGCGACGGAGCATGCGCGGACTAGCTCAGCCTTGGATCCCTCTCTCTCTCCTTCACGCGCCGCCCTCCTCGCATCGGGCTCCTCTTCCCGGCGATGCACTCCACGGCGGCAGAAGCATGTATGAACGGGCCTCCCCCCATCGGCGCTCCCTCTCTATTCTCTCTCGTCGCAGCCCCTCTCCTTTCTTCTTTCTTTCGGCGACGACGACGGCAGCTCCAAACTTCACCGGCACCGTCCCCTTCTCCCCCCTCTCCCCTTCCCCTTTTCCTCCAATATAGACCTTCCTTTGGGCTGACCAATATTTACATGAACTAGTGTATATTTCCGTACACCGTTTCTTTTCTTTTAAAAAAATATATAATTTTTTTATTAAAATAGGGGTATTTTAAGAATAAAATTAAAAATTTGATTAAAAAGGATGATTTTAATACGAAAAAAACGTTAAGGTCAAGGTGTTCATAAAAAAACCAAAATGTGGTTAACCGGTTAAAAAATCATAACCACATTTTGGTTAACCAATTTAATAAAACAATTTTAAAAATCATATTCATATTTTTTAAAATTGGTTAACCAAAACCAAATTAAAAAAAAAAGGGATAAGTACTTTTTTCGTCCCCAAAGTCTGGGGTCAAAATCAAAATCGTCCCCGACCTTTTTTTTATTAAAATCATCCTCAACATTACAAAACATTATAAAATCGTTATTTTCTATTTTTTGGACCAAATTACCCTTAACTATTAATAAAAATTAAAAATAATATTAAAAAAACCCCACCCCCACCCATCAGCATTTCTTCGTCTCTGTCCTCCCTCCCAATTTCCCTTCCTCCTACACCCACCCCAAACCCTCACTCCATCACTCCATCACCCCCAA
>NC_029780.3:4738633-4739314 GCF_000817695.3 Arachis duranensis
TGGGAGGGGGGAGGGGGTTACAGTGAGGGAGTGGGGTGAGGGTGTTATTGCTGTTTGGTGGTGGTGGTGGTGGTGGTGTTGATGGTGGTGAGGAAGGTGAAGAGGAGAATGATGATGATGAGGATATTTTGGTCCAAAAATTCGGAAAAAGATGATTTTAAAGCGTTTTTAAACGTTAAGGATGATTTTAATAATAAAAAAAAGTCAGGGACGATTTTGATTTCGACCCCAGACCTTGGGGACGAAAAAAGTACTTATCCCTTAAAAAAATTAGTTTTTAACCAGTTAACCAAAACCAAAACCAAATTAAAATCAAAACCTAATTTCAAAACCAAATTGCATATTCTCTCTCTCTCTCTCTCTCTCTCTCTCTCTCTCTCTCTCTCGCTCTCTCTCTCCCTTCCTCTCTCTTTCTCTCTCCCTCCCTTCTTCCTCTTCTTCTTCTTCTCTCTATCTCTCTCTCTCTCCTCTTTCTCTCCCTTCTCTCTCTCCTCCTATCTCTCTTTTTCCCTTCTCTCCCTCCTCTCTCTCATTTTCCTCTTTGTCCTCACATTTTCTTTCTCTCCCTCCTCTCTCTCTATTCTCTCTTCCCTTCTCTCTCTTCTTTTTCTCCCTATTTCTCTCCCCTCTCCCTCTCTCTCCCCCTTCCTTCCCCTCCCCCCTCTCTCTTTCTCTCACACA
>NC_029780.3:4739443-4753959 GCF_000817695.3 Arachis duranensis
CTCTTTATTTCCTCTTCTCTTCACTCTCTCTCTCTCTCTCTCTCTCTCTCTCTCTCTCTCTTCCATCATCTCTTCCTCCTCTTCCTCTTTCTCTCTCTCTCTCTCTCCTCCTCTCTCTCCCTCTCTCTCCCCTTACCTCTTTCTCTCTCTCCTTCTCTCCCTCTCTCTCTTTCTCTCTGTCTTTCTCTTATTCTCTCCGCTCTCTCACTAACTCTCTCTCTCTCTCTCTCTTTGCCCTCTTTCTCCCCATCCCTTCTCTCCTTTCCTTTCTCTCCTCCCCTTCCTCTCTCTAATCATCTCTCCCCTTTTTCTATCTCTCCTCCTCTCTCTCTCTCCCCTCCTATCTCTCTCTCCTCTCCTTCTCTCTCTCCCATATCTTTCTCCTTTTTCCTCTCTTTTCCCTTCTCTCTCTCCCCTCTCCTTCCTCTCTCTCTCTCTCTCCTTTCCCTCCCCTCTCTTTCTCTCTCTCTCTTTTATTTTCTCTCTTTTTCTCTCTCGCTTTTCTCTCTTTCCTTTTCTTTTTTCTCTTTAATTTCTCCTATTTTCTCTCTTTCTCCTCTTCTTTCTCTCTTTATTTTTCTCTCCTTCTGTTCTTTATTTTCTTATTCTCTCTTTTCTCTTTCTCTCTCAACCTTCTCTTAATCTTTATCCATCTTCTATCTCTTTTCTTTTCTTCTCTCTAAAGTGAGAGAGAAGAGAGAGAAAGAGAATATAGAGGAGGAGAAAGAAAAAAAGGAGAGAGATAAAAAGAGAGAGAAATAGGACAAAGAGAGAAAGAGAGAGGGGAGAGAGAGAGGATGGGGAGATAGAATGAGAGAGACAAAAGAGAGGAGGGAAAATAGAAGGAGAGAGGGAGAAGAGGGGAGAGAGAAAGAGGGAAGGGGAGAGAGAGAGCATGGGGAGAGAGAGGGAGAGAAGGATAGAGAAAAAGAAAGGGGAAAGGGAGAAAGAGGGGAAGGGGAGAGAGAGACAGATAAAGAGAAAGAGAGGGAAGGGGAGAGAGAGAGAGAGAAGGAAGAGAGAAGAGGAGGGGAGAGAAAAGGAGAGAGATGGAAAGAAGGAGATAAGAAAAAGTTACTCGTATCATTTAGAAAGAAAATTATTTATATTAGAAAAAATTATTTATAGAAAATGCTGAAAAGAGATAAGAAAGAAAAAGGAACGAAAGCAATGGAAGGAATTTCATTATTTACAAACGTTACTCGTATTATTTAGAAAGAAAAAATTTGGATTAAAAAAATTCAATTAAAAAAAGGTTTAAAAATTTGGGTTTTTGTGTGTAAAAATAAATTTTTATATGTAAAAACCAATTTTATGGTATAAAAATTAATTTTTTTAGTATAAAAATTAGTTTTTTGGTGTAAAAACCCCGGTTTTTAATATGGAAACCGGTTTTTACTTTAATAACCGGTTAAAAAACGGTTTTAAATTTCACTAACAAGTTTTATTATGTAAAACTAATTTGGTTAATTAACTAATATTATATTTTTGGTTAACCAAAAAATTGGTTTAATTTTTGGATTAACCAAACTATGAATACCCCTAATTAAGGATGATTCTAAATCAAAAATTACCTTGGAGACGGCTTCAGTTCTGACCCCAACGTTAGGAATCAAAACAATACTTATTCCTAAATTATTTTAGTTTTATAAAAAAAATATACAGGTAATTTTGAAGCAATGAGGTAAAAAAATCTTTATTTTATATCATAGTAAATAATTTTTTAATAAATTAGATAATAATAATAATAATAATAATGAAATGTAATAATAACATTAGTAGTAATAATACCAATATAACTGAAAAATAAATAAATAATAATAAAATATATCGATATAACAATAAATCAGATTTTTTGTATGATATTATTTTTAAATTTTGGATTCTTGCGAAAATAGCATATCTATATCTATGAATTAGCTCTCTAATTTCTTCTAATTTTTTTCATACTCAAGTCCTTTAAGATCTTGAAATACTTTCACCACCATAGAAAGCTAATAGGATTTAGTTTAGATTTTATTCAATTGATTTTGAAAATTAAATTTAAAATTCAATTTAATATTTTAAGATTTTTTATACAAAAAAAAACCAAGATTCATTTCAATCCAAACTTACTTTTGTAGTATTGGAATTTTTATGGTTTTCAATTTTAAATTAGATTAAATTTGAATATTGTCTTAGCCTTTTTATTAGTTAAATTATAGTAGACTTAAAATTTATTTTAAATTCTCTCGATTGTTAAAAAAATAGTGAGGAATTGAGGATCCATTCTCCGTATGAAACTCTCAATCTGACTATTTTGACTGTCAAAAACTGAAATTGAATACCACTTCCTCTTTCACTATCATCCGCAGAAGGTGAGACTCCATATTCTTGTGATTTCTTCCAACTGATGTTCTTCAATTTGAAAAATCGCTTTGGTTTTTTACTTTTTTTTTTCCCCTACTAGCTCATAGGTCACCCACCTTTGGTATAAAATCAAATTATATTCCTGTATTTGGGGACTACAATTGTGAAATTGGAATCTCGATAACCAAATTGGATAATTGCGTGAATCTCAGGTCTACTATGGGATTTACTCTGTTGAAAGGAGCAATATAATTTGATTTTATACCAAATGTGGTAACCTACGAGCTAGTAGGAAAAAAACCAAAGCGATTTTTCAAATTGAAGAATATTTGATAGCTATAGGTAGATAATTTGATTAAGTTATTGGTGAAAATTTGGTTAGCTTCTAATGAAATTTACTGTGAAAGAAACTTATCACTACTACTAGTCACTGCCATCAGTATCCAATCAAGCTTTATAGTTTTCTTTGTGTTCATTTATTGCAATGACGTTTGAGTTGGGAAAAAAGTTGTTAAAGTTGTAATCATAGCTAGTTCATATGCTCAGGCAGTGGTAAAAAAAATACTAAATCAATTAGTGTGTGATATACCATAATTAAATTAACTTGGTGCTCTGTATAACTGGCCAATTTTTTTAGTTCCCAACTTTGATGCAATGACATGTTGATTTAGGAGTCCTAGCTTTAAGTTTTACCTTGAGAGGTAAGATGAAAATCATTCATATTCGTATAGAGCTCTCAGCTCTCACTTGCCAGATGAATAATAATTACTGTTTTTCTTTTTATTCTTCTCCTTCAGGGATACCACTGTAGCCGAGGGAAAACGAATGGACCGATTAACCAGTTTGCCAAAAGTTATTATATTAGATGACATTCTTACAAGGTTGCCATACAAAGATGCTGCTAGGACCAGTGTTTTGTCAAAGGAGTGGAGGGACACTTGGTATTCATTTCCCATATTATCCATTTGCAGCAAAGATTTTTTTAGTATGCATGATGTGTTACTAAAGAATCCTCTTAGGTTTAGCAATCAAGATATGCTCATTCACTATGTCACTAAAAGATTGTTGAAGCTTCTTGATCAAGGCTTAGCAATTAAAGTATTTAAGCTCAACATGCAATGTGTAGACCATAAGAAAATGTTCTATCATGTTGATCTTTGGATGAAGATGGTCAGCGAAAATGGTGTCCAGGACCTTGAGCTTCGCCTCCCCCTCCCTACTGCCTATGTTGCAAAAGGGTGCACTATAGACCAAGAATATGATCTTCCACTTTGTGTCATTGAAGCCAAATCACTTACTAAATTGGTGTTGAGAGGGAAAATAAGATTCCACCAACAAGCATTTCTAAACCATTCAATCAAGCTTTTCTCAGTTAGAGTGTTATGTTTATGTGAGGTACTCTTTTCACATGAAGGGATTGTTGAGAATCTCATATCTCATTGTCCTTTGATTGAACATTTAACCATTAATGATTGTTATATATATAGGTGAGTTCTCTTGTGACTATGTTTTGTGGTGGCTAAGGTTACCTATAGTTGACTGGCCAATAAGATTGAGATACATGTATGAAAAAGTTGGCTAGGATATAACTAATTTCAAGAATTGAAATATGACCACAATGTCAGAGTGATAATCACATGTCCTAAAACCATTTTTTTATGGATTGAGCTTTGAGTGAAATGGACAACAAACAAAATAAATTAAAATTATAATAGTATATTTCAAAAAATGTGTGTCAAAGTAAGACGAAATATATAGTAATTGAATACTCAGTAAATTAAATACCTAGAACTGGTTAATATTTCAAAAAATGTGTGTCAAAGTAAGACGAAATATATAGTAATTGAATACCTAGAACTGGTTCAAAAAAAGAGATGATGCAAAATAAAGTAGTAAATATTGTATGCAGTACGAAAATAAAAATAATAAACATTGTAATGTCTAATGCTCAAGAATCTATTATAAACAATTGTTATCATTTGTAATAATATTAAAGTAAAAATATTAATTAAAATGAAGAAAGTCGCTACCATCGATAACATTTGTAAAACAAAATCTTAAATAGTGAGTGTGAAAATCTATACTATGTTTATATAATTATAAGTCTTTAACATTTACAAAAAAAGAGTAAATTCTCTCTCAGTTGGTAAATTTAAAAATCTAATGATTAAGTTAATTATCATAAACGCTAACTATAAAATGATCTCGTTATTTTTTAATCTATGATACATTATTTATATTTCATAGATATTTAAGAACCATGAAAATCGTTAAAAAATTATTATTGTAACTTGTAAGCAAAGAATTTTATACTAAACACTAAAAAAGTAACGAAATTAAATTTTATGTGAGAAATTGAAAACCATAAACTAATATTATTACAAATGATATTTAATTAACTATAAATTACTTAATTAATAAATAGAAGAACTACATATCCTCTATATTTGCAACTATTTTTCTTGTTTGCCCAAAATAAATTTTAATCTTTATAATTAAATATAAACCCTAAAATTTGTATAATTATGCTAATTATCGTAAACGCTAACTACACAGATGATTCATTTTTTTTTATCTACAATATATTACTTATATTTTAAATATGCTATGAGAACAATTAAAATAAAAGAAAAAGATTGTTATTTATGAGAACAATAAAAAAATGTACATTAATTTTATTACTAATAAAATTAAATAATTTAGATATGAAAACGTGAATCATATATATACCTTTTAAATCTTAAATCTTAAATTCTTAACTTAACAACTTTTAAATTTAATTTATTATAATCCCTAATCTCTAAATACTCAAACCTTTTGATCTAAATTATTTTGGCTACACCATGAATATTATTACCATGAATATTATTACTTCTGATACCATTAATCACAAATACATAGCTTCTTAACTTAAATAATCCCAAATTTAACATGCTAATGTTATTTATGCATTTTACTTTATTAAAAAAATGTTAAAGATTTGCAATTGTATAAATATAATATTATTAGTAGCGGTTTTTTAATTTTAATTAATAATTTTTATTATTTTATTGTTGTTTATCATGGAACCTTTGAGCATTAGGTATTACAATGTTTACTGTTATTTTTGGACGGTATAATATAATACAATATTTATTACTTTATTTTGTATCAACTCTTTTTTTTTAAACCACATTCTAATAATTTAATTTACTGAATGTCTAATTACTATTTTCTTTTATTTTGACTACATTTTTAGAATATTTCACTCTAGTTCCATTTCTTTTTATTGTTCATTTCACTCAAAGCCCAATTCATTACAAAAAATCGTTCTAAGACCTGTAATTTATAATTACTATTCTACCATTGCAGTGATGTTTCTTGGACTACCTGTTTACTTTAAAGGGATATATTAGTTATTGTTTTTTATATATGTGTCCTAATTTTATTAGTCAATCAACTATAGTCACACTTAGCCACCACAAAACATGGCCACCACAGAAGTCACCATATATATAACCCTTTAAGTGTACCTTGTCCTGTTAGATCATTGTTCCTACATGGTCTAGAAAAGCTCAAGGAAGCTGATGTTCGAGGAATACAGGGGTTTATATTGATGCTCCAAATCTTGAGAATTTATGTTATTGTCCTCTAGATGTTTATGCGCCTTTCAAGTTGAATTTAGATAGTTTCACAAATTTGAGATGTTTGCGTTTATTCTTTTTAGAGGGCTCTATCATTACAGATAAGTGGTTTGTTGAACTATTTCATAAATTCTATTTCCTGGAGAGTTTGTCACTGTTGTATTGTTCTATGTCTGAAAAGATTAATATTTTGAGTGCACAGCTCAAACGCTTGGAGTTATCAATACAGTGCTCTAACTTGAGGGAGGTCAATATTGATGCTCCAAATTTATTATCATGCCAGTATTATGGAAACTTCAAAATTGCTATATCTTTTCTGAGATATTCTAATCAACTGGAACTCAGTTTTAATCCTACCCTGGATTATAAGCATAATTATTATAGCTTGAGGGAATTTATCCAAAATATTAAACCACAAATGGTTTTGGCATCACTCTCCCTATCTATCCAACATCTACCAGGAGTAAGTATTTACTAGCTAGCTACTGGATTGGTTTATTTTGATTGCACATTTTCCAATTTTAATTATTAATTTTTAATTATTGGTTTTTGTGCACCCTGAATTGTGTAGATTGAACAGATTTTGAGTCAAATCCAAGTTTCATCCACTCCTCCTACTATTAAACGTCTAGGATTGCAGTGTGTTCCGAAAAATGAAGCTCTCTATTTCCCTTATGTGAATTGGTTGCTTTCAAGTTGCTGCCCAAGAACTATTATATTCATCTTGCACTCTGATTATGACAGGAAACCATTTATCTTGGTATGCTTAGTTTTCATCATATCAAAAATGGTTGTAGAACGTTTTTACAAAATTGGGAATTTTACATACAAAATCTTATAACAAAAATTTAGTCTAATTCCTAACATTCTCTGAATCACACAATGCACGCATTGTATATTTATACTCTCTCAACATCACTCTGTAACTCTATTTGTTATTTTGTAAACAAAACAGTTTATGTATGAGTTGCTGATGGGAAGAAAAAAGTGGAAGTGGTTTCACCATTTTAGTGACACAAAGTGTTGGTGGCATGAATTGAAGAATGTCAAGGTCACAAGTTCATTCAAGGTTCATGAGAATGTTGACTTAGAAACCATGTTAGATTCATTCCCAAAATCTGATGGTGAGGAGTATATTAGTTTTAGCTTAGAATTGTAATATCGTTATTATCAACTTATGCTAGACATGCTTAATTGGATTTACAACTTTGATGTTGCTTCTGAGAAGATCTGGCTAAGTATTACGCAGGCATTTATTTTTACTTGATATAACATATAAGTCTATATTTATGCTTGTCATTAGTTTGTTTTTTAATAAATTATGAGTTTGATTAATCTAATTGTTGAAATGCAACATTTACCCTAGAATTTAACAAAAACGCTACTATGTACTTATGAGCACACAAAATTCCAACAGAATTTAATTTGAAAAGTCCATATCAAATATTTGAAAACAAACTAAATATTTGGTTTTGTTAAAAAAAAAACAGATTTCATATGTTTTCAATTTAGATTAGAATTATGAGCACACAAAAATTCAACAGAATCTAATTTAAAAAGTCCATATCAAATATTTGAAAACAAAAATAAATATTTGGTTTTGTTAAAAAAAAAAAGCAGATTTGACATGTTTTCAATTTAGATTAGAATGGTTTAAGTTGAGAGAGAGTGTATCAACTATTGAAAATGGAGACTTTTCCATTTTTATAGATAATCCACCGGAAGATATTTCAAAGAAGAAATTATTCTATCTATTCAAATGGACGGGATGTGTAAATGATATATACTTATTACGAAAACAAAAAATGGTAACATATATTTTTGCGTTCATACGATATATAACAAAGGGAGGAGTCTTGAAGACTATAGCAGAAATGAATCGGATGAGGTTGCGAAAAAAAATTATTTCTGTGGCAGACAGAGAGGGATAGAGACGTCTGTCATGAAGGAGGTGTTACTCGGAACAATGCTAATAGTCAACCCATAAGAGGAGAGACCCACACATACGTAGTGAAGAACGTGAAAAAATCTTTGCAGGGAAAAAAAAAAGTAGAAGACCTACATAGGAATATATGGACAAAAAAAGTGGAAGTTTCTGTGGTGAAAGAGAACTTGAACTAGCTAAAGAGAAGTCTAATAGGAGGAATGGAGAAGGTTATTGGCTTTAATTATTTGAAAGAAGTAATTGGAAAAAATTTGCCTCATGTCGTCCATGTCTGGGAAATGGGAGCGTATAAAGCTTTGCTAACTTTTGATTTTGTGTTGAATGCTGAAGAGGCTTACATCTTTAGAATGAATAGCCTTTTGCAATGTTTCCATAGTGTATGGCGTTGCGAGGAAATGGAGCGAAGCGAAACTCGTAGGGTGTGGTTAGAATGTTTTGGAGTGTCAGTGCATGCTTGGGCGGTGGACACATTCTGAACGACAGGAGGCTAATGGAGAGAAGTAGTCGAGTGCGATCAAGCAAAGAAATTATGTATATCGTTCAGTATTGAACGTGTGCAAATTGATACTTGCATTATGGATGCGATTAGTGAATGGGTTCATATCACAATAGGTATCAGTAGATTTAATGTATTGGTGAAAGAGGTTGGACGTGAGACATATAGATCGGATTGTAATCAGGAAGTTTATAGTGAAGGATGGCCTAGTTGTGAATACCATAGTATAGGTGTAGGGAGGAGTGCGCGGCGGAGAATGCTGGGAAGGAAAAAACAATAGTTCCGGCGAGTTACAGGGATCAGGCAGCTGAATTGGTGATGGAGGTGTCAAGGGAGAATGGAAAAGACAAGCGTAGTTTAGTAAATTCTGAGTTAATTTTGAATGAATGGAATTATAACTATTTAAACCAAAATCTCAACCATTTAGAAATGTATCATACAGTTGATGAAGGAAATAAAAGGGGTGCTGATTTTGTGGGATATGAGATTGTGAGTTATGAGGATGAATTTGAAAAAACGGTTACATGTGAATATAGTGGGCTGAAAAGAGGGGATATAAGGGGAAAAATAAAAAACCCATGTGTGTGAATTGTGTTAGGCCCATATTCACAATAAACTACAAAAAACAGTAAAGGTTGTCATAGGGCCCAAATGTGTTAATAGATCAGACTGGTCTTGTTGGAGAGAGTTTCAGAGTTGGGTTGGATAAGAAGAGTGCGGGTCGAGTTATGAGCAACATAAGCATGGGGTTGCGAGAGGATCTACGGAGATTTTCGAGGCGGATGCAAGACCAGGAGATGATGTGACCGTTCTGGTTCGTCAAGGAGAAAGAGGGCATCTCGACGGGGAAGCGCAGAGAACCGGTCGTATCGGCGGTGGTCCAGTGAGCTAGGATGCACAATCTACATCGACTTTTTCACGAAAATGGATTCTCTCAATTTTTTTTTTACAATTGACGGGGTAAAGTATGATCTTTTGCCATTAATTTTATAAGTGGGACTAAAAATAAATATGAGAGAGAGAGAGAGCAATGAAGGGTTAGAGATCACACTTTACACTCTTAATTTTTTTAATAATTAAGAGGATCCATTCCCATTTTTCGCCAAAGGAGCACGGTCATGGAGGGCTTCGAAAGGTGGAGCACCATCTCGTGAGGCCGTTAACGGAGATGAGGTGTAAAACACTGAGAAGCTGCGATAGTGGGGACAAGACAAACGAAGATGGTGGGACTGAGGATGCGAACAAAGTGAACAATGATGGAGGGGATAACAGTGATGCAGGTTTTGTTTCATATTCTAGAAAAAGTGAATGGATCAATGGTATAGATGTGATTGGTAATGAAATAACTGAGTTGAAGAGAGATGGGATAGCAAATTTACATGGTGGAGTTGATGGAAAACAGGGTACAGTATAGGGAGGCAGACAAAAATGCCTTAAATTTGGGAACCAGAAACAATCAGAGTTTGGGATTGGAGGAACAGATGATTGAAAAGAGGAAAACATGGGAACTAGCAGTGGAATTTGGTACAGTACTTTATAGTGAAGAAGATAATATCATGACTATTCTCCAAGCCCAGAATGAAGAAATTGCTCAAAAGAAGAGAATAGCTAAACAGAAATAGAAAGTAAGACGATGTATACCCAAAAACTCTAAAAAGGTGTGTAAAAAAATTTATCATGATTTTTAGTTTTTGGAATGTTAGGGGGTTGAGGAGTGATGGAAAATCTAGCATGGTAAAGGACCTTAAGAAAAAACATAAGTTAAATATGATAGGTTCTTTAGAGACTAAGAGACAAGTAGTGACGAACTTTGACATAGCACGAATTTGGGGGAACGATTTTGTGGGATGGGAATGTGTAGGGTTTGAAGGGGCATTGGGTGATTTATTATTGATTTGGAATGAAATAATGTTCAAAATGAGTAATTGTTACAAAGGGGAGAGATGGTTGTGTGTCGAAAGGGTTTTGTTTTAAAAAATATTTTCAATTGTGCATTTTGTTTGGTGTATGGCGCGCATACAAGAGGTGAGAAACTTCTGATGTGGGAAGAACTGAATTATATAGCTGGGTTATGTCAGGTTCCATTCTGCTTTATGGGTAATCTCAATGAGATTATACATGTGGAGGAAAGAAAAGGTGTTGTTAGCCTGACAACGACTGTGAGAGATTTGGGGAATTGGATACAAGATATGCAGCTGATGGACCTACCGTTATATGATCGCAAATTTACATGATTCAGGGGCCGATCATGCAGTTGTATTGATAGAGTTCTAGTTAGTTTGGAATGGATTGAGGAATTTCCTAATATTCGATTGAAAGGTGGACCAAGGGGTTATCGGATCATTGTCCAATGATAGTGGAAGATACAAAATGAAGAAGCGGACCAAGACCCTTCGGAAGTTTAGACTCTTAGTTTACACATGAGGGTTTTCTAAAGATGGTGAAAGAGAAATGGAGAGGTTTAGGAAATATACAGTTTACTGATAAACTAAAGGCTCTGATGGTTCCATTAAAAAGATGACATAAAGACAAATTTAGCAACATCGATAAGAAAATCAATATGTTTGAGGAAGAGATAAAGAAGTCAGATGATATGGTAAGTAATGGGATATATGATGGGACAATAAAGGTGAGGAGAAAGGCATTAGTGAGATGCTGTGAGGGATGGTACAATAGGAAAGAAATACACTGGAAACAGATGTCAAAGTCTCGACATGCGAGCAAAATGGACAAAAATACTAGATACTTTCATAGCATAGCTTCAGCGAGAAGAAGGAACAATAGAATTAATGCTCTGGTAATTAATGGTAGGTTGGTAAGGAATCAAGCCAGAATAAAGATTGCCATTCAGGAGTTCTATAAGGGCTTGTATCATCGGGAGAGGCTGACTATGGCAGGTTTGAAAGATGGTTTGGTGAAACGAATTCATGAAGATGAAGCAAAAACTTTAGAAGTGCTGCCGTCAGTTGAGAAGATTAGAGAGACGGTATGGGATTGTGAATCATCTAAGGTGTCAAGAAGCAATGAGTATAACATGGACTTCATAAAGAAATGCTGGGAAGAGAGTGGTTTAGAATTCACGACAGCCGTCAGTTGAGAAGATTAGAGAGACGGTATGGGATTGTGAATCATCTAAGGTGCCAAGAAGCAATGAGTATAACATGGACTTCATAAAGAAATGCTGGGAAGAGAGTGGTTTAGAATTTACGACAGCCGTGATGGGGTTCTTTCAGACAACCAGGTTACTTTCTGATGCAAATATTACATGGGTGGCGCTAGCACCGAAGTTTGTTGGAGCAGAAAAGATCAAAGACATTCGATCGTTTAGTATGATTGGTAGTGTGTACAAGATGATTTCGAAGATATTGGTTAGAAGAATGAGGTCGGTAATGCCAGGACTAATAGGGGAGACATAGAGTGCATTTGTTAAGGGTCGAAAAATACACAATGGGGCAGTAATTGCTTGTGAAACAGTGCATTGGCTTAAACTGAGGAAAAAGAAAGCATCAATTATCAAGTTAGATTTTCAGAATGCATATGATAGGGTCAAGTGGAGTTTTCTGGACTTAGAATTACAAAAGATGGGATTTGGATGGAGATGGAGGGAGTGGGTTATGGAGTGTATTTGTACTACTTCTATGTTCCGTTGCTAGTTGGGAGGGATGATATAGAGTTGTCACATATCCAATTTATAGATGACACTATTTTATTTTACCCACTGGAGGAGGAAACTATAAGTAACTACAATAGGTTACTACGACGCTTTGAACTGATGTTGGGGCTAAGCATTAATTTTGACAAGTCTAGCTTGATCTTCACTCAAGACAGTCCCAACAGAAAAACAAGTGGAGCAAAATGGCCATGCTAAAACAGAGACATGCTATTGAAATTAAAACAAGAATTTGACAAAGAAATAACATTGGAACAGAACGAAGGTAAAATTATGGTATGTTCAAGAATTACAGAATTGAGACCAACGCAAGAAGGATGGTGTTGCTGGTGGCTCTAATGACGGTGCACGACTCACCGGCGACCGTGGCAGCAGCGGCGAGGACGGTGGCTCCGCTGGCTCACACGACTCTGTCTTCCTCTCTTCCTCACACGGTTCTCTTCTCCACGTTGGAATCCAACAGGGTTGGCGGCAACATAGCAGCGACGCAGACGCGACGTTGGTGAATAGCTCTTCTATTTGCGACAGTAACGGGCCCATCCGCAGCGAAACCGCCTGAGGCAATGGAAACGTCAACCCCACAGTAGCGATGGCGGATCGGCCGTGATGGAGGCACGGTGGCGTGAAACACCGATCCTCGTCTTCTTGTTGGCGACCTTGATTGTCAGGTTTGTTCTCCCTCTCTGCTGACCCCTCGACGGCTCCAGCGGAGATGACAAGCATAGACGGCGGTGACGAGGTGTAGATCGACGACAGTGACGGGAAGCAGCTTCTCCCTTCTCGTCTTCCTCTCACAGCTCCCTCGGATCTCTCTCTCCATGTGTATGTGTCTATGTATGTGCTTGTTCATTTGTTTTGTGCATGGTGTGTGTTGTGTGCTATGAGTCTTAGGAAAAGGGTAGGGGATGGCGGTGGGTGAGTGAGTGGTGAGGAGAGGGTGAGCGTGGCTCACCGAGGAGTGAACATGTGGGGGTACGTGTGTGTGAGTTGGGTAGAAGAGGTTAGGGTTAGTGAAATTAGGATTTGGAATTGGTTTTGTATGTAATATTATAAAGTATTATTAATATTAAGTACGTGGACATGCGTTATTCTGTTTTTGTTGAAAAAGTATTTTAACTTTTAGTAAAATTGTCGATATATTAACGCGTAAAGACTTAATATTAAATAGATAATCAATGGATTAGGTTGGTAACGCTTTACTTTTGGTATTATCATGATGTACTGAAAGTTGGGTCGTTACAATTAAGACATATACTTTTCTTAAATGAATTAAACTCGAAACATAACTATTTTCTTAATAAATCAAAAATTAAATAATACACTTTCTCAATCCAATCTTTACTAAATAACATTTTAAACAAAGTCTTAAATTTTATAACAAAATTTCGGCAGCATCTCCCCTAAATTTGGACTTTGTCACCCTTTTTGATTCCAACGAAATCATTTCTCAAATTCTTTTCAGATCGTTTCCAATAAATCAAAACCATTTCTAATATCAAAACATTTATAAAATCAAACCACTTCCAAAATCAAACCATTTTCATATCCTCAAATCATATCATCAATTCATCAATTTATTTCTTATTAAATCTCAATATCATCATCACGTCTCACCAATTTCACTTGATCATCAATAATATTTCAGTCCCAAATTCATCAGAATAATTTGATTCCTATTTGCACGAACCTCAAACTTATCACAAATATTAATATATCATAAATTTAACATAAATCAGTCAAATTCAATCAACAATCAATTACAACATCAATTCACTTATTCAATACCAATTTAACTAGTGAGGAATTACCAAAATCATAATTCTGTACGAAATCAAAACGATAGAAATTTCGGAAAAGCTTTTAGATCAAACTGTTAAAGAAAAAAATATTAAAAATTATCTGTGTTTTTTAGAATTTTAATTAACCAAATTTGAGGAAAAAAAATTATATTACTGTCAACTTTTATCAAACAAAAAAATACCAATATATAAAAAAAAGATATAAACACTTTAATCAGATTAAATGTTTTATTAGAATTACGAATCTCAAAAAATTTAGAAAAAAGCTTCACGATTCCATGGTCTCACGTGTCACTCTCTCTCGGCTTCTCTTTCTCTTATTTTCCTTAAGCTTAGTTCGGTGGTGAAATTAAAGGAACGAAGGCGATTGATGATGATTCATAACCAAGTGTCAGTAGTTATTAAATGAAGGAGGTATATGTGTCATGATTATATATATATATAGCCACGTTTATTTTTTTTCTTTTGTTCACTGTGAATCTCAGCTAAGTGAATAGAACCATTCAAAGAATAAAGACATCAGATGATTAAGAATAACTATTAGCTAGGTGTCTAAGTTTTGAAACTGTTAAATAAGCGGTTCAAGTTATAAATATATTAAAGAGATAATTATAAAAATTAAATATATTAAAAT
>NC_029780.3:4754036-4754294 GCF_000817695.3 Arachis duranensis
TTTTAGTTACACAAATCTCGCAAACTTCTCTCATTCATTTAAAATAAAAATATTATTATAATTATAATAACAGATAATGATAATAATAGTGATAATGATTATTATTTGTACTAGAGGTAGGAGTAGAAGTGAGTTGGGTTACTCAGCGAGGACTCGTGGTTTGTTTCGTTTCAAGCTCGACTCAGGTTGTTTTATTAAACGGGCCAGATTTAGGTTTTTGAAAAACTTATTAGTTAAAAAGTTTAATTATTCTATAAG
>NC_029780.3:4754512-4786307 GCF_000817695.3 Arachis duranensis
ACATTTCTGATTTTAAAAAAAACTATAAAATTTGTTGGGTCGGCTCGTCATAATATTTTTTTTGTAAAAGTAAATAATTTTTAGTTTAGATTTTAACTATTCACTTATATCGAACACAAAATAAAACAAAAAAAAAGAATCAATAAGTAAAATTAGTTAAAATCGTAATTTTTTGTTAAAAAAATTATAAATTATAAATATAATTATGATATGTGACTAACGATTAATATATAAAATAAATTATACTATATAAATTTTAAAATATATTTAATGTTAATTTAGATATTTTAAATGCATTATTTTAAATTTTAATTTATGAAATATTTTTTTAAATAAGTTTATGAGCTTGTCAGATTTTAAATATAAAAAAAAGCCTATAAAAAATAACAAAATTAAACTTAAACCATCTATTTAGATCAGATTGGTCAAGATCAAACTCTGCTCAACCATTTCGTAATCTTTTTAACTCGTTGCGGTTACTTCTCAAGAGAGGAGTCGGAGAGAGATTGAACGAAGCGGCAAAGTTTCTTCGGTAAATGCATCTTCCTCGCAGAACTTCAAACATATCTTTCTTTCATTCTGCTTGTGGATCTTTCTTTGTTTTTTGCTTTTCATTTCCTGAAAATTCCGGATAGCAATTTTAATTAGGGTTCGGTTCACAACATTTTGGGTCATGCCTAAAAGTTTGAGCTTTAATATGAAAAAACTCGTCCCTGAAAAGTTCTTAATCCCCATTTTTTACCACATGCCATACTGATACATGTAGAACTCTTTTTTTCAACGGCTTATCCCAGGGACACAACTGTAGTTTGAGAATAAATGGACCGAATATCGGGTCTGCCAAAAGGTATACTTCATGACATCCTCGGAAGGTTACCAGACAAAGATGCTGCTAGGACTAGTGTTTTGTCAAAGGCATGGAGAGAAACATGGTTTTCATTTCCCAAATTGTCTTGTTGCTGCCACAATTTTTTTAGTTTACGTGGCAAATTAGACAGGTTCATTCAGTATGTCAGTAAAAGATTAACTAGGCTCCATGACCAAGGCTTAGCAATCAAAGAATTTAAGCTCATGTTAGACCATACATTAGACTATGTCCCTGCGTCCTGCCATATTGATCAATGGATACAGATGGCTAGTGAAAGTGGTGTCGAAGTACTAGAGCTTTACCTCACTGGTAACTTTGCGAAAAGACATTATAACCTTCCACTTTGTCTTACTGAAGCCAAGTCACTTACTAAGTTGGTGTTGAGAGAGGGGACTAGACTTGACTCCGCATTGCTAAACCATTCGCTCAAGTTTTTCTCATTGAAAACATTGTCTTTGCGTCATATACTTCTTGAAGATGAAAGGATTATCGAGCATTTCATTTCACATTGTCCTTTGATTGAGCATTTAACTCTTCATTCTTGTTATGTATATAATAACCCTTCACGTTCTAGCACTATGACCTCTTTGCTGAAATCTTTAAGCTTGCAAGGTCTACAAAAGCTGAAGGACGTTGATATCCAAGGAATACAAGAGGTATATATTGATGCTCCGAATCTTGAGAACTTATGCTATCATGCTCCTTATATGGTTACACCTTTCAAGCTGAATTTGGATAGTTGCACAAATTTGAGATGGTTGACCTTGTGGAATTTGAAGATCCCAAACAAGTGGTTCCTTGAACAGTTTTATAGGATTCCTTTCCTTGAGAGTTTGATGTTGCATAGTTGCTCGTTTGAGCATGAAAGGATTAATATTCCAAGTCCTGAACTGAAGTTCTTCAGTTTATCACATTGCTCTAACTTGAAGGAGGTCAACATTGATGCTCCAAATTTATTATCCTGTGAGTATGTCGGGAAAGACAACCCTGTCATATCTTTTCTGAGAATTTCTAATCAACTTGAACTGAATGCTCATTACGATATGATGCCATTTTCGGTAAGTATGCACTTTCTACTTGATTGGTTCCTTCTGCTTGCATATTTTCCAAATTTATTTATTATTTGTCTGTGTGTACCCTGAATTATGCAGATTACAGAAATCCTGGGTCTGAGTGTATTGCAAGTTTCATCACCTCCTCCAAGTATTAAACATGTTCAATTACGTTTTCCTATGAATATGGAAGCTCGCTACTTTCCCCTTATGAATTGGCTGCTTTCAAGTTGCTTCCCGAAAACTATTTCATTCTGCTTGCAATCTAAATTTAACATGAAGGCATTCGTTGTGGTATGTCATTGTCTCCAAGATTTTCAGCTTGAATTTTCCCCTTTAAAATTTTAAGTCCAAGTTTAATTTGTTGAGTGTTGATAATATCAAATACTTATCAAGATAAATAAAATGTCATATGGAGCCTCTAACTTTACTCATTATTTCACAAAAATAACAGTTTTTCTATGAGATGCTGATGGATAGAAAGAAGCACGGGTGCTATCTCCGTTCATGGAGCAAGCCGTGTTGTTGGCATGGGTTGAAGGTTGTGAAGGCCACACATTTAGAAAGGACTTGTGAAAATGTTGAAGATCTTAAGGCCATGTTAGATGCATTGCCAGAATCCCCTGTTGAGGAATATATCACTTTTGGCTTAGAGTTGTAATCTTGCTAGACATGCATTCTCCATTTGAGTTTCTTAGATGTGTGTGCGTATGCATTTATCTTGGTACTTATGTATATATACGAAGTTAAATCTTTTTGCTTAACATAATCTACTAGTGACAAAGTATATTTGGATATCATTTATTAGAATTTTCTAGATTCTGCCATCAATTGAATTCTGGAATTTCAATTTAGGCGGAATAATGTGGTTGTTCTTGGTGAAAGTGCAAAATGAATGATGCATGCAATGGGATTATCAATCATTAGATGATTTGATATATTTGATTAAATATATTTGACTAATAATCTAAGAGTTTATAATGTCATTTTCATATAAAGATGTTATCATATAAGTATTTTTCTTTTCTGAAAAGTAGCTTTCTGAAATTCAAGGAATACAAGAAGGACGTATTGATTTTCCAGATCTTGAGTAGCTATGCTATCAAGCTTTGGATTTCGATGTATTGATTTTCCAGATCTTGAGTAGCTATGCTATCAAGCTTTGGATTTCGATGCACCGATCAAGGTAAATTTTGATAGTTGCAAAATTTAAGATTAGAATTTAGATTAGAATGGTTTAAGTTTTTAATGAGCAAATAATCTTGCTCTCGTTCTCACCCTCAAAACCGCAAAATAAATTCCAATTCTGCTCTCGCTATCAGCGGGAGAAGGTCAGGGTGTCATCGTTGTTTACTTTAATCTAAGAGATGTTCTTCAATTTGAATAGTTTTATGATCATTTGTGTTTGTGTCTTTTTTTTTTTCCGTTTTTCTCTCTCCCTAGAGATACATATGTAACCACATCGTGTGTGGCAAATTTCTTTAAAGTGATGAGGTATAAAGTGAAAAGATGATTTTTTTATCTATTTTAAATTAAAATAATAAGTCTTATGATGAAAATATAAATAATGATAGTTAATTTTTTATTATATAAGTTTTTCTTTTCAAAATTTTAGGACAACTATTCCAATATTTTTTAAAAATTAAATAATAAATTATCTTTAATATCATTGCATAATAGGTATCATTTACACAGATTTAACATGAAAATATTTGGTTTCTTGTGAAATTTACTGCGAAAAATTTCATCCTTATATAGTTTTGCCCTTTAACTACTGCAATTTTAATGAAATGCCATGTTGATACGAGAATGTCAGTTTTGCAATGCCTAAACATTTATGATATTAGGATAATTTTAAGTGTATCTGAAATGTTAATATTTTAATAATTTTAACAGTTGATTTTAGTTATTAAAAAAATATATAATATATTAACTAAAATTAACGGTTAAAATTATTGTAATACCAATATTCAGTATTTTAGGTGCATTTTGAAAATTTTCCTATGATATTAAATTCCCACATTCGTTTGTGAAAGAATTTTTCAAATATGAGCTTCTAATTCTATTACTTTTAGTTACATAAATCACACAAACTTTTGTCATTGATTTAAAGTAAAAATATTATTATAATAATTGATAATGATAATGATTACTATTCATATAAGGGAGATTACCTATTTGTTTGAGTGTTATTAAATTAATAAAAATATATTTTTTTATAAAATAATTTTTTTATTTTTTAATGTGTTTATATCAAAATATAATTAATACATAAAAAATTTGTTTTACATATATCTAAATATAAAATTATTTATATTTTTCCAAAAATCATTTATAAAAAAAATAATTTAAAAAAAATATTTTTGAAAAACTTATCCAAACAAACCCTAACTCATTAGTAATAGCAATTATATATAAAGCGAATTGAAGAGTAATTTAGAATTGTTAAGTGTTAACCCCTTGCGGTTACTTCTCAACAGAGGAGTCGGAGAGACATTGAACGAAGCGGCAAAGTTTCTTCGGTAAATGCATCTTCCTCATAGCATTTTAAACATATCTTTCTTTCATTCTGTTTGTGGATTTTTTTTTCTTTTTTTTTTTGTTTTATTTTGCTTCTCGTAAGTCCTTGATGTTGTTTATTTTCTGAAAATTCTGGCATGGCAATTTTACATAGGGTTCGGTTAAAATAAAAGTTGTTTGTTCCCATTTTCTACCAGATGCCATGTTGATTTAAAAGAGTTTGTTTTTGAGGTGTTTAGACTTTAGACATTAGATCCTTCTGTTACTCAGCTAAATCATTTATATTGACATGTAGAACTCTTTTTTCAACGGCTTATGATGTTATGAAGAAATGGACCGAATATCTCTTCTGCCAAAAACTATACTTCATGACATTCTTGCAAGGTTGCTGTCAAATGAATGGAGAGACACATGGTATTCATTTCCCATATTATCCATTTGCGACAAAATTATTATTGGTTCTTATAGTCCTCAGATAATTAGCAAACTAGACATACTAATTGGCTATGTCATGAGAAGATTGTTGAAGCTTCGTGAGCAAAGCTTAAAAATAAAAGTATTTAAGCTCGATATGATGCCAGAACACAATAAGCATATGTCCCATCATTTTGATCTTTGGATGAACATGGTTAGCGAAAATCATGTGGAAGTACTTGAGCTTTGCCTCCTCTGCTCTGCCCCCTATCATGGACCTAATAGGAGAGCATATCGAAACCACATTGTGTCTTTGAAGTTAAATCGCTTACTAAGTTGGTGTTGAAAGGAAAAATAAAACTTAACCAGTCATTCTTCAATCATTCTATCAAGTTATTTTCACTGAGAACACTATGTTTACGTGAGCTACTCCTTGAAGATAAAGGAATTATTGAGCATCTCATTTCTCACTGTCCCCTGCTTGAAGATTTAACTGTATCTTGTTGTTTAGCATATAACAGGAAGAATCCATTTGGGGACATAGAATTTGTGGAATCCTTATTCCTGCATGGTCTACAAAAGCTAAAGGAAGCTGATATTCAAGGAATACAAGAGGTATATATTGATGCTCCAAATCTTGAGAACTTTTATTATGTTTCTATCTATAATTTAGGATCTCTTTTCAAGTTGAATTTAGACAGTTTCACAAGATTGAGATGTTTGCGTCTGTCGAACACTGTTGTTACAGACAAGTGGTTACACGATCTATCTCATAAATTCCCTTTCCTTGAGCATTTGGAATTGTGTCATTGCTCTATGTCTGAGAGAATTAATATTTCGAGTGCTCAACTCATGATCTTGGAGTTTTCAACTTACTTTGACTTGAAGGAGGTGAATATTGATGCTCCAAATTTATTATCATTTGACTATTGCGGAGATCACAGAGCTATTATATCTTTCCTAACAAGTTCTGATCATTTGGTATTCAATGCCATGCCTGCCCATGAATCTAGGCATGGTTATTATAGCTTGAGGGAATTTATCCAAAACATTAAACCACAAAAGGTTTTGGCATCACTCTCCCTCTCTGTCTATCATTCGAATGGGGTAAGTAGATTCACTAGCTAGCTAGCTACTTGATTCATTCATTGTGTTTGCTTGCATATCTATGTTCCAATTCTATTTATTTATTTATTTGCTTTTATGCATCATGATTTATGTAGATTCAACAGAATTGTCTGAGTATACAGCAAGTTTCATCCATTCCTCCTAGTATCAAATGCTTGGAATTGAACTTTTGTACAAGAAACGAAGCTCTTTATTTCCATTATATGGATTGGTTGCTTTCTTGTTGCTGTCCAAAAACTATTTCATTCGTCTTCCAGTATGAATGTGGCCTGAAACCATTCACGGTGGTATGCTTATTAGTTTTCGTCATATCAGAATTGGTTCGCCATTAATGTTTTTACAATATTTTCACGAACCACTCACAACCCCTGCATCAGACAAGGTTCTGAAAATTAGATTGTTCATTGTTGAATCGGTAAAACTGCATGTTTAAATATTTAATTGAAGTTTAATCAGAATTGAATTAGATATTATAATAATATATTTTGTATAATATATATATTCAAAAAAAAGCTTTTATAAAAAGTAACTTCTAACAAGTTTTTTCTAGTAAAAATTTGAACTGATTCAACTTATTTAATGTTTTTTTGACCTTTTTATTGATTTTTATCGAATTTTTGTAATTGATTTTCTTATCTGAATCAGTTACCAATTTTTGATTAATTGGTTAAACCAACTAATTTGATGTAGTTTTCAGAACAATACTATTGATTCTCGGTTAACAATATATATAACCAGGAGAATGTGTCATCTTAATTTTTTTCCCTCCATTATTTGGTAAAATGTGGACTCTCACTTTATATTTGTTAAATGATATCAAGAGAAAATATTAAATGGTTAAAGATCACATTTTATCAAATAATAATTAAAAAAAAATTAAGAGAATTCACACTTATATAAATGGGGTGCAGTGTCTCTAACTCTTAACTAATTATATTTGTTGTTTTGGGAACACAACAGTTTATGTATGAGCTGCTGATGGACAGAAAAAAGCAGGAGTTGTTTGACTATTTTGGTGATACAAAGCGTTGGTGGCATGACTTGAAGATTGTCAAGGTCACATACTCATTCAACGTTGACGAGAGCGTTGACTTTAAGACCACGCTAAATGCATTATTATTGCCATTGGCTGACCCGGAATCTGTTAGTTTTAGCTTAGAATTATAATATTCTTATTATCACCTGGTACATATTCCTAATTAGATTTACAATTTTGATGTTACCACTAATCAAGATTTGGGTATTGTATTGAGTATTTTTCTTCCAAGGTTTTATACTTACACCAATTAATATTTTATTCCTTGTTGATTGTGAGTTTTATGATCCATCTAACACTATAAATTATTCGTCTAAAATATAAATTTTGGAAATAATATGATATTTCATCCATTTATTTTTAATTAAAATAAAATAATATTCGGATGATTTTTTTAAATAGATTTTTATAAAATTTTGCAACAATTTAGTTCGGTATTCTTTTTAAGGAAAAAGTGAAAAACAATTCAAAACTTTTTATCATTTTATTCTCTCTACTCTACTAAACATTTACCTAAAGAGTGAATTTTACACCAACAATATTTATATTTAGTTTTTATTTATCTCGAAATTTTATTTTATCAAACTTTATACCAAACTTTTTTTTAAGAAAATTATATTTTTAATAAAACTTAATGATATTATTTGTTACTATACAGTATGCACGACGAGAAAAAGAAAAAATTAATATGAGAAGAAAAAATATAAAAAATAAATTCTAAACGGTCTTGACTATTATAGTATTATCTTTAAAGATAGTCTTTTATAAAAAAATACTCTTTTTGGTTCTTAATATTTATTTTTATAAGACTGATAAACTTTTTTGTTAATATTTTTTTTATTAACGGAATAAGTCTATATATTATGTTAAACGATTGATTTTTCTATTAAAAATCAACTAGGATTAATAATTTTTTTTGTTAGAAATCTTATTGTCTTTTAATGATAATTGACAATGCCGTTTAATTTTTATTTATAAAAATTAAATAAAGGATATATTAGTAATTAATGTATCATATAAGTATATTTTAAAGAGAGATCATTGACAGAGAGATTAATCAGTGTCACAAAATTTAAATATCAAGGGTTGAAAAAAAATGTTTTATATTCAGAAACCTTGTAGTTCTTAAAAAAATTATGAGGAATGAATTGGATATTTACTCAGAGATATATAAAACGACAGTTGAAATAGGTTTGATGGCAACTAGATCAGTGTAGTTGGCCCATAGGCCATAATCATCCCTTCAAATACCATGATATAAATAAGAATAGCAAATGAGGTTGTATATGCTTGGTTTAATGTGGTAGGTTTTGCGAACTTCATGGTTTTGGTATATATAAGTGTGGCTGCTGTTTATGTGGAAGGCATTATTAGCAGCTTGTGTTTATGAGGAAGATGTACTATAAGTTATGAATTATGATACAATGGCAAAAAAAAAAATGGAAAAAGAATAGCAAATGCAATTAATTTAATTTGAATTTTCCTACCACTTATAGAGGGTAAACTTTCATCCCTATAGCAAATGCAATCAATTTAATTTGAAATTTCCTACCATTTATAGACGTTCACAAACATTTTTATAACCTTTTAAATTCAGAAATTATTTGAATAAAATTGTAAAAAAAGTAAATTGAATTTTTTTTTTTTTAACATAAGAGCTCAACACGAGAAAGTGGAGCAACAAGCGAACCGATACAACGACATGAAAAGTAGAAATAGTGCTTTCTTAACGTCATCTCCGGCATAGCCATCAACAACAAAAAGGATCTAGATTACTCCATTCTCTAACACTATTTAATGATTTCTGAAATACCTCCTCTGCACTCCCTTCCTTATTACTAAAAATCCGTCCGTTTCTCTCTAACCAAATGTTCCAAATAACTGAACAAAAGCATATAAGCCATTTGTGACGCTCTACCTTCTTGTTAGCAGCAGCATATGTTCAACTCTCGAAGTGTTCTTTTAGGGTGCCCGGAATTGTCCACAATCTCCTTAATTCAGACAGCCATTGACACCACACCTGTCAAGTAAACTCACAACTCAGGAACAAGTGATGAATAAATTCCACTTCTTTTGAAAATTCTCTTATACGATACTCTTTGTCTTTTGAAACCTTCATCGACATTTTTTTTTATTATTGGACTAATAAGAGAAGGATCCCGCTAGGGAGCCAATGAGATAGTTATACAATATATACAATGAACAATTTATTTACCCCAATTAAAGCTTAAATTAAAAATGAACCCATTTTTTTTAACTTACTATCACAACCCTTTAGTTTCACTTTAATCCTAACCATCTAATTCTAATTTCAAATTTTACCCAATACCTTCTTTGTGAATCGACGGCAACCCTCTCAACCCCACCGTCACCACCTCCGATAACCATCTCAACCCTTTAGTTATACAACTGATCCCGCACCTTCCTCAGCGCCTTGCACCCGCCGATTGCTCACCCTTCTGCGCGAGCATCTTCGGTCGCCGACAGCAGCAAGGACGGTCCCCCCGGATGTTCTCCGTTGCGATACACGGGTGCAGTTCGCCGGCGGGCCTCAGCGTCAGCTGGGTTGCGCCTCGCACGAGGCTGGGTCGCTGCTCGACTCGGCACCAGTACCGGGACCCCTGTGTGTGCACCCGCACACACAAACTCACTTCAGAGAGAAAAACTAGCCGTTATCATTTCTCATTAGTATTAATAAAACACCATTCTTGTAAATACAAAAACCGCTTATTGAACGATTTTTTTATAGGAATTTTTTGGGTCCAAAAAGTCCCAAAAATAAATCCCTTTGAAGGCCCAAGGAACAGGCCCGATCTATTAAACTTGGGCACTCATGACAAAGTTGCCAAGTCATGAAACCTAAGTTGGGGGCACTTGTAGACAAGTAACGGACAAGCAAGATTCCAAGTTTTCAGGCACAGGATTCGGTGGTCCAGGAATCTTTGGACCACTTAGTGGTCCAAATAGGAAACATGTTTTTAGAGTTTTTTTATCAATTGCTATGTAGTCCTTGAACTAATTTTAATTACAAATTAACCCCATATATTTTATTTAATTATAAAAATAGTTTTTTATTTTATAAATTATTATTTTATTAATTATCTATTATATTTATTAACAATCAAATACAAAAACAACAACCAATTATATCCTCCATTGATCCTAATAAAGCTTTTGGCCATTCCAATCGATTAAAATATTAAATTTGATCTTGTGACATTCGTCCATGGCTTCCAAACCGTGTTTCCTTGAAATTCAATCGATTGGTTTATCAAAACAATCGATTGAAAGATAACTCAATCGATTGGATTACAGTGTATCACAAAACAATCAATTGAAAGTTGTAAGGTAGAATAGTTTTCGCTTAAACCAATCGATTGTTTATACTTTCCAATCGAATGAATGCCTCAAAATAATCGATTGTTTTTGTTACTCAATCGATTGAATTCACGAAAACAACATAGATTTGCCAAATACAATCGATTGGAAAGTGATGACATTGAAGTTTTAGCCAAATTCAATCGATTGGTAATGTAATCCAATCGATTGGAAGGTGATGAAGTTGAATTTTTTGCCAACTTCAATCGATTGGTAATGCTATCCAATCGATTGAAATGTGTCATGCGCCTATTTCAATCTTGTTATCTTTTTAGAAATTATCTTATTATTCATCTATCTTATCTTTAAAATTCTATCTTCAATTTTTGCTGTTTTATTTTGATGTAGATAAACTAATCTTATCTTTTTCTTAATATTAACATTATAAATTGGTGAATAATCCATCACTAATTATTCAATCCCACCATTAAAATCGTGTATCATTTTCTTTGATTATAAAAAATTTAATTATTTTTCTTTGGAACATCTATCTACTCAATATCCAATTTTTTTTTTAATTTTTTATCCGTCTATTTAATATCCACTATTTTTTCATCGCTAATCACCGTTGCAGCAATCAGCAAAGGTCCAATCAAGTTTTTCATTGTAGTGTTCAAAAAATAAACCATCGTTTTGATTACAAAATCGAGGTCGGTGAATAAAATCTCTAATTTTGCAATTATTCGTTTCGATACTTTATTCGTGAAATTGATTGTGTAAAAAAAATATTTTTTTATCTTTTATTGATTCATAGAAATTGAGAAATAATAAAAAGTAAATAGATGTTATTATTTTTTATTATTAATTAATTAGCTAGCAATCAGGGACGGATCTAGAGGGGGCGAGTAGTGGCCCGGACACCCCAAAATTTTAAGAAACTATACTTATCTATAACAATTTATATTAGGAATACAAAGGGTTGGGTGTCGATTATTTTTTTTATTTTACCCCTATTTTACCCCATGACAGAATGATGTAACTGCTCGTTAAGATATTCTTATTGGATGTAAATTATTGTTACAAATATTTTTATTAAGATATGTTTTGAAGGAATAAAAGTAGAATAGTTCAATAAGGATTAATTTTTAAAAAAAATAAATTTACATTAATAATTTTTCTCTTCAAATTATTAACGTACTTTTCTAATATACTCTAAGTACCTACACAATATATAATATCAATTAGCGTTCAAATTTAAGTTCGAATATTGTTATTAACGAGAGAGGTTTATTAATTTTTAAAAAAATTTACATACAATAAGTTTTGTATCAATATATCATGATTCATTTTAAAAATAATATTTATTCATCTAAGTTATAGAGTGTCTTGAAAAATCATATTTAAATAATTTTTTTATTTTTTAACTATTTTATATTTTTAGATTAAAAACTTTGTATTTTTTTTATTCAAATTATTTTGTAGGATAAATAAAAAGATGAGATTTTTTTAATAAATTAAATTATTGAAAAATTTACTTATTATAAAAGAAGTTAGGTATATTTTTTTATTATAAGAATACATATAATTCACTTTTGAATGTAATCACGATAAATATAAATTTATTCAATTTTTTAAAATTTACATTAATCATTAAAATTATAACATAATGAATGTACTCCTGTACAAATTTAATTATAACATAATGAATGTAGCATTACCAATTGGAAAAAAAATTAACTTCATCACCTTCCAATCGATTGGATTACATTACCAATCGATTGAATTTGGCTAAAACTTCAATGTCATCACTTTCCAATCGATTGTATTTGGCAAATCCATGTTGTTTTCGTGAATTCAATCGATTGAGTAACAAAAACAATCGATTGTCATTCGATTGGAAAGTATAAACAATCGATTGGTTTAAGCGAAAACCATTCTACCTTACAACTTTCAATCGATTGTTTTGATAAACCAATCGATTGAATTTTAAGGAAACACGATTTGGAAGTCATGGACGAACGTCACGAGATCAAATTTAATATTTTAATCGATTGAAATGGCCAAAAGTTTTATTAGAATCAATGGAGGATATAATTGGTTGTTGTTTTTGTATTTGATTGTTAATAAATATAATAGATAATTGATAAAATAATAATTTATAAAATAAAAAACAGTTTCTATAATTAAATAAAATATATGAGATTAATTTGTAATTAAAATTAGTTCAAGAACTATGTAACAATTGTTAAAAAAACTCTAAAAACATGTTTTCTAATGGGACCATTAAATGGTCCAAAGGTTCTAGGACTACCGAATCTTGAGCCCAGATTGGAGTAGGGGCAGGTTGTTGTTGTTGATTTAGGCGTTGGAAGAGATCAGAGATGAAAAAAAAATAAGTGGATAGATAGAACGTGTTTATGAGGTTAAGTCCTTTCCAATATTTTTTAATCGTAAATGCAGACCAAAAAGTAGAATAACAATCCCTTACATTATGATCTGAAAAAGGCATTCCTTTTTCAAATAAAAAAAATTCTGCAACAAAAAGAGTAAGTTAAGTTGAGGAAGATATGGTAACTTTTTAAAAACGAATATTTAAAAGAAAAGGTTGCTAAGTCTATCTTTAATTACTTAATACTTTAAATTAGTAACTATTTTTTTATGTTATATTAATATTAAGTAATATCTATTGAGGCAGCACTTTAATGGCTTCAGAAGTTAGATGATGTATTCAGTTTTAAGTTCTCTTTGAATAGTTTTAAGTTCTACTAATATTTTGTTGACTTTTGCAGAACTGTTACATGTGTTTCATGAGCATTTTGGATATGTAGTTAATTGTAGGACTTCCTCCGATTTGATCTAATTATGTTAGCAAACTAATAAGAACCAAGAGTAAACCTAAATCAACTTGTCTTCATTGACATTTCATGGATTTGGAAAGCACTAAGAATGCACGTAAAAGACCAAAATGGATGGAATAATGATAAGATGGAACAACTTGAGATACAAGTGTCCCAAATCAGGTTAGATACAAATGTCTGTCTATCCTACATTTGGGTTGAAATACCAATATGATTTTTTAACTTGCTTTAATGACTCTGTAGCTCATTATTTAATGTGAAATAGTTCATGTCAATTTACAGAGAGAGAAAAAGATGTATACGACAAGTTTGACCACACTTATCAGAATAAAGAACAGAATAATGAATATATAGGTAATCTTTGATTTTTGCTGTTATCTAAATTTGGTGATTTATGGAAAGACTTAAAGCCAAGATCTATCTAACTGATTTCACCTCCAGTGATTCACCCTCAACTTAAGGCTAAGATCAAAGGTGTACTTGTAATAATAATAATGAGAGTAAATGACCATTAAATCTAAAAAAAAAAGTTGACTTTGACTAATTAATTAAAAAAAATATCAACTAGGTCCTTTCAAATAATAAACTGATAGATATATATGTTTTTCTATAAGTGAATAGTGCAAAATAAAATTGAATTATCCATGTATTTTGATATTTACAGTGGTGTATATTTTATTATTATCACATGAGTATAAAAATAATATAATTTTGGATAGTAAAATATTTATTATTTTTTAAATTTTCATATATCTTTTATTAAGTGCTCTCTATTTATTATAATCCTATTAAAATAAGTGAAGTTTCGATTCAAAAATTATTATCTACATAACTATCTTTTATAAATAGACATATCATAGAAATTAACCGTATATATAAGTATCACCGTTAAATTTTAGTTGATAAATTAATAGAAGGACATCATATGTCCACCATTTGCTATTTTAGAGTAGGGCTATACATGGGCCGGGTGAAGTCGGATTTGTTTTGACTTGTTTTGACCTGGACCCGATACTAAATAATGACTAGGTCTATTTTTGATACTCTTACCTGATCTTAGACCTGATAAAATCACATCAAATTAGCACTTAAAGTGTTTAGGTTTGGTCAAACCCTTATTTTGGAAGACTAAATTGATACGTTTTTTTTAAATTAATTAGTTCGAAGTCAAAATCTTTAAAGATCAAATTGTCACTTTACTCTAATAATAATAACTAATTTATTTATTTTGTATCTATAATTTATTTTTATTATTTTATATTTTAATAAAAAAATTATGTACTAATTTTTTTTCAATTCTCGTTATATATAGAAAAAGTATATGATAAAAAAATTGAAAAGACATGACCATGTTGATAGTGCTACAGCTTACGACTGTGTGTACCATTTTGATTTGAGTAAAGATCCACTCCGGTCTTTGTCCATTTTTATGAAGAATGAAGCGATTTTTATCTAAAAAAAAGACACTTTGATTCTCAACCTTTTTATTTTAGGACAATACGATCTTTCTATTAAAAAAATTATTAAATAATAACAAAAATTAATTTTTTTGGGATTTTATTTGTATTTTGTGGGGGTTTTAAACCTCCACAAAAATCTTTTCAATAATAGAACCAACTACTACCACTACTACCATTATCTTTTTCATCCTTATTATTATCACTCCTACCTCTATTATTTTTATTGTGTAACCATACTTTATCATCATCATTATCTTCTCTACTGTCATCATCACCAATACCAATATTATCAACATTAAAGTTCTCTTCTTTCATTTCTTATTCGATGTTTTTTTTTTCTTTAAAAATTATTGTATTACGATTATTTTTTTTGCGGCATTATTTTCATCAATGGTTTTTCTTCACTTAATCACCACCATTGGTAAAGGAATTTTTCAAAATAAACTTATTAATAGTTTGTGGAGGTTTAAAACTCCCCACAAAATATAAATAAAATCCCCACAAAACTAAATTTTATTATTATTTAATGGATTTTTTAACAGAGAGATCGTATTGTCCTTTTTCTGGGTTGAGGATCGAAGTGTTCCCTTTTTCTGGACAGGGATCGTTTTGTCCTTCGTAAAAATGGACAAGGACTGGATTGAGTGTTTAATCTTTTGATTTTTGAGTCGTTAACTTGTTATTATACACTGTACACTATTCGTGCGTTGCACGAACATGAGATGTACATTGGACATGTGTTGTATTGAAAGATGAAGTTTATACAATGGTACTGAGTTATTTTTAATGCAGGCAATGCTAGAGAAAAAAAAAATAATCAGAACTTACTTTATTTAGCATTTATTAATTGTTATAACAATTAATAAATACTAAATAAAAAAATTATGACTATTTTTTATTTATTTTCTTTGATTATCAAACATTTTTATTTTAATATACCCAACATCGGATAGCTGACAAAAATTTAATAATTATGCAACTGGTTTTATTATTTATTACTTTTTAGATTGAAAATGTCATGATCAGATAGTCCTTGGCGGTAGCAATTGAAATGGATAGCATATTACCATATGTAACTGATGATCATCTAAGATTCTCGAATACTTCCTTATAAACAACATTTATTGTTGTCGTGGTAGACCTACTTGCGTTATTATGCACCAAAACCCTTAGTCCCTTCTTGTTGTTGACCCTGGACAACACAACATATAATTGTCAATGTGTAAATATTGGTTTCAGCAAGTACAAACTGACAGTAGTTAATGTTTGTTCTTGTAATTTGTTTATCGTCATGGCAAATGAAACTGTGAGCAAAAATTGTCTTCGTTAGAATCTAAAAGATAGAGTCTGGTTGTTATGAATCATGTTCATACGTGGTATTAAAACTACTTGACCGGTCTTGTCTCCTGTTAGCGTCATGCACTCAATTATGTGATTACCCAATCTTCGTACCTGCAACCTTGTTCAATTACATAAGCCGTTGGACTGATCGATGTTGCGTAATAGCATAACCAGTACACCAATTCTTTAAGTGTGAGGTGGTGTTGTGACAATTCAGAGCAATTAATTGCATCGAGGACGTCTGGTGTTAACGTGTCTAACTCAGACTCCATTATTTCCCTCATCAATGCACAACGTATCTGAGCTAAGATAAGTTTTCTCCTTACCACATAGTTGCTGCATAATGTATGTGTTTACCTTCTTCACCACTTCCAAGTTCCAACATTGGGGCGGGGCTAGGATGGACCTGTCTTTGAAAAATGTTTTGTTGTCAATGTTAGTCAACATGTCAAGGTACACAAAGCTAATTAATTTATGAAAAGCATCTGTTGCATCATCAATTAGTATGTCATCTGGAATTTCCACTTCAGACTCCCGGAGTCTCCTAGCAACCCATCTCCAAGTTGTAGTAGCCGCTCTGCAAACTTTCTGATATCATTTATATCTGAATCACAACTCCAATAGAAAAGCGCATGTTTTTTGTGAGCGTGAGAACATTACAATACTGTCACAAATAAGATGAGTTTATGGATGCATGAGTAAGGAATTGAGCTACACTTATATGCTTTTGAGAAGTACTCTACCTTGGTACTGAGTTACACTTAAGAGTTTGTCGCTAGCCAATGAGTTGTTGCATGCACAAGGTGGGATTCGAACCCTCAACACTTACTTAATAGACTAATGAGCTAATCACTAGACCAACCCAACTTGGTTTGTGATCCTTCACTTTAATAACATAAAAAAACTCCATCGAAAAGGTATCTCGGCTTTAATGTTCCTTCAATGTGAAGGCGGTAGAGATGAACAAGATTAGGAAACCCGTCTACAATATAAGTAGTATTATACCCCCTTAATGAGCTTAAGATGATTCCAATTATAATCCATTATCTGCATGCATGGTGTGTGTTAAATTTTCTTTGTATTTCCTAAAGAATAGGCTTGGAATACATGCATGATCTGTTAAACATAAATGCCAAAGATACAACATATTAATATAGCTGAAAGATGGTAAAAGATCTACATGTATGTACATATTTATTGAAAAATGAAATACACCAGATTAAGACATAAATGAACCAAAGCAAGTCATTGAATGAAGGTTCTGATCAGTGCATACCACAAATGGGTCAATAGGGAGGTAAAACACATGACCTTGTTGATCAATGTCATGCACTCCATCACCAAGTTGCATTGTAGTTACTAAAAAAAAGGCTAAGTTGGAGTAACAACAGCATATTTTGAGGTGGTGCATGCACATACAAATCTTATATGAATGGAATCCTAACACATATGCCGCATGCACAAAATAAGTGCCATTAGTGAACTAATATAAGAAGAGGTTTCTAAAAACTTATGGCATTTGACATTTTTAGTCGTGCCATACTGCTATGTAATGCAGGAGTCCTCCTTCATATTTTTGAGGTGTTTTAGAGTTAAAGGACTGCTTTTTGTATTTTTTGAAAGGGAAATGAAAAGTTGCAACAAATAATAACCCAATATATAATCCTTTTGAATCTAATTAATATCACGATTAATTGCATGTATTATTTCTTCATGACTAATATCTAGTGCTGTAATAATATTTTTAAATATGATAGCAACACAATAGACACCAATTAAGTTTACTTAGTAGTAAAAAACATGGGAACATTGATTTAATATGCAGAACATATTGTGTAGAGGACACAATTCATAGACAAAACAAACGGAAGCTAAATGAAAATACTAGAGAACAATTAAACATGCTTCAATGAAAGACACCAATATGGGTGAATGGTTCATTTCTGGACGACCTTGACATACATAATGGCTCATCAGAGGATGAGACAGTGAATCTCAAAAGGGTACCATCTCTAAATCCAAGCATTTTTGTAAGTCTCTTTCACCCTCTTGTCAAGTATAACTGCAAGGGTGAGTGGAGTTGTTGTCAGTAGTGTAGGGTTACGTATCTTTGTCAGGAAAACATGACTTTAAGTACGGAATATATTTGTATCAGATAATAATACTATAAATTTATTAATTCAAAGTCCACTCTATAACAAAAGATGTGCTTTTCTTCCAATAGTTTAATGAAATTGGTTTAATTATTGTTGCTGCCATATATACTTGTAGAAATACTTATTTCAACATGGTAAAATTAATAACACATACAAATGGCTCTAATTTACCATTATAACAATAAAACGATTGCAAACAATAGTAGTAAAAGATGCGAATCTCGTGAATACGCTAGAAAGGGCCACTTTGTTATTGAATTAAAATTTAAAATCAACAAAGGCAAACGTGTATCATTGATGCCATATAAGCTTAAGTTACAAACAAAGCATAGCAAATTAAAAGATTTTAGTTAGGCAAAAGAAGGATCACAGATACACAAATTATTGCAATAAAGGTCTATCAAGAGAAAAACAAAGAAACTGGTTACAGACCGACATCTAAGACACAACAGAGCCTACGCTCGTACTCTTAGAGATGGGCAACTTAGTAAGCATGAACTAATCATGCGGAGCCTTGGACAAAGTAGCATTGTCACCTTCTGCAACCTTCCTACATTTGGATGAGGATGAATTGGTAGAGTCTGGATAAACTTCAATCAGTTTCAATCAGTCTGCAACCTTTTTCCGATCATAAACCCAGAGACTTGCAAATTTTCTGATCAAATTAACCAGAATTGGTTTGTTCTGTTTATGCATATCTCTCTGCGCAGCATTAGAGTGATTCAGGTTGTTGGTTTCTTTTTGACCCTCTACTCGCCTATCGAATTGGTCTGCCCTTAGCCATGCTCCCCATTCCGCTTCTTCCTCTCCTCCTTACGCCATATTTGTAAGATTTTTTGAGCAATCCTCTCGTATTTGAGTTGAAGGTCAAAAATTTTGTTGTTGTTTCTTGAGATTCTCATCTTCCTCCTTAAGGGTTTTGTGATGTGTAGGAAGACTTGAATTTTTAAAATCCTCTCCTCCTTTCCTTTCATAGAGAATACAGCAACAACTATCACCTTTTCCAGCGCCTCTCCTACCCTTCTTCCCAATTCTTTGGTTTTATATTACTCTGATAAATCCCACAGTTGTGTCCATATAGGAATATGAGAGAATTTTGTATCATTGATCAATAAATCTTCCCTCCATCATTTTAGATTTAAATTATAATTCTTAAAGAAAAATTAGAATTTGTTACCTCCGTGATCTAAATCATGGAAGTCTTTTAGTTATCTCCATATTATGTTTAGAATAGCCTCTAATATGCCTACACTAAATAATGTGTCTACTAGTAATCTTCTAATCAAATTTTTAGTACATAAATCCAATCTCTTTTTGATATCTTTATCAACAAAAGTTATAATCTGTTTCTTCTCTAATTTAATCTATCTTTTAACCGTTCTTTCGAGATAGTAGGAACTATCATTGTGAATATCATTAACATTCTAAAAATTTTGACTAATAAAATAAAATTTTTTTGCAAATTCTAGCAGAATTTAAAAAGCCTAGCAGCAAGGCACCTATATAAACTTTCACTAATTAATATGATAATTATTAGAATAATGATTAGAAGAATTGAGATTTGATAATGTATGGGGTGCATGCCACGTGGAATTTCCACAATGGAAGAAATCTTCTTTTTAAGTATAGTTATAGGATAAGATTGCTTTGTCCTTCCTATGCTTTCTTTTCATAGAAAATAGTACGTATACATATAAAATTAGTTATTATATATTTATGTATAAATATATATTTAAATAAGAATAATATTAAAAATTATTAAAATTTATTATTTTTGGTTTTCAGTTAATCAATTTAATTTTTTTAGTATAATTTTTTAGTCTAAGAATTCATCAATATTATTTCATACTAGGGGTGTATATGATCCGACTCGGTCCGAAGACTCGATCCGGTCCTAAACATTTTAGGGGCTAATTTAGTGTGATTTCATCGGGTCTAGGGTCGGGTAAGGGTCTCAAAAATAGATTCGGTCATTATTTTGGGTCGTATCCGGGTCATAGCTCGAGTCACCCGAACTCGGCTCGATGGCCCGATCATCATACACAATTAATATTTTGTGTTATTAGTGATGGATGATGACTATTCTTATGTGGAATTTAAATATTGTAAACCTTAATATTTTATTTTATTAGTCATTATAAGATTATAAATTAATATTTTATGTTTAAAATGCATAAGACTTTAGACTAATGCATAATATTGTGTTATTTGTATTGATTTAAATATTTGGTGTTATTAAACAATATTAGTATTGATTATGGTTATGCTTTAATTTTAGAGAAGGGTTAGTTTTTGTTATATTTTTTTAAGTGAATTTTACTATATGAATTGTGAAATAATGGTTGGAGATTAGGTGATTTTTACATGCTAAAGACCCGGCTTTCACCCGGTTTTTACCCGATTTTCACCCGGCCTGAAGGTGCGTAGGTTTCATCGGGTTTAGGATCGAGTTAGGGTCTAAAACTTAAGCCCGGTCTATATTTCGAGTCGAGTCTGGGTTAAGCCAAATCTGGTGTGGCCCGACCTATGTACACCCCTATCTCATACTTTTAAATATTAATGGCTAATTGATAGTCAAAAATAATAAATTATAATAATTTTCTAACATTTTTTCATTTTTAATATATATTTTATATAAATAATTAATTTAATTTCTAATTTTTTATATATATTTAATATAATTATTTTTTTATTAAATGTTTTGATTTAACGTATATTCAACCATCTTACACTAATAAGAGGATTGAGTTCTTCATCAAAAAACTCTCTAATTGAATATTCTCTTAATCCAATAATAAAAAAAATGTCGATGAAGGTTTTAAAATACAAGGAATCTCGTATACGAGAATTTTTAATTTACTTTTTTTACAATTTTGTTCAAATAATTTTTGAATTTGAAAGGTTATAAAAATATTTCTGAACGTTTGCTCTCTACCTAGGAAGTTTCAAATTAAATTGATTGCATTTGCTATAGGGATGAAAGTTTATCCTCTACAAGTGGTAGGAAAATTCAAATTAAATTAATTGCATTTGCTACTCTTTTTCCATTTTTTTGCCATTGTATCATAACTTATAGTACATCTTCCTCATAAACACAAGCTGCTAATAATGCCTTCCACATAAACAGCAGCCACACTTATACCAAAACCATGAAGTTCGCAAAACCTACAACATTAAACCAAGCATATACAACCTCATTTGCTATTCTTATTTATATCATGGTATTTGAGAGGATGATTATGGCCTAGTTCAACTGTCTTTTTATATATTTTTGGATGAATATCCAATTTGGACCTGATAATTTTTTTCAAGGACTACGAGATTCTAGAACAGGTTATGGCCTATATATATAAAAATTGCTATTGGTCTAGTTGCCATTAAAGCTAGTTTCAACTGTCTTTTAATATTTTTTGAGTGAATATCTAATCCATTTTTGATAAAATTTTTTTAAAAGACTACGAGATTTTTAAAAAAATATATTTTTTTTTGCCCTTGATATTTAAATTTTGTGAGATTGATTAATTTTTCTATTAATGATCTCTTTTCAAAATATATTTATGTAACACATTAATTACTAATATATCTTTTATTTAATTTTTATAAGTAAAAATAATTTAAAAATCACTAATAATTTTTAGTTTTATCTAATAAATTTAGTTAATATATTTAAAAAAGATAATAAAAATTAAAAATAAAAACTAAACGGCCTTGACAATTATCATTAAAAGATAACGAGATTCTAATAAAAAAATTTGGGGTAAATACCCTTTTCGGCCCCTGAACATTTTAAATTGGGACATGTCGCACCTTTATCATCCAGAAACCTCAACCAGGTCCTCAACCATCAACATTAGTGGACGTATCGACCCCTGTGACCGGTTGCCAATAGGTTGTCTGGATGACGTGTCAGGTGGAAGCTGAGTTGTCAAATATAGGTGCCACGTGTCACTAGAAGTTGTTGCAGGGACTAAAAACCCCCTCCCTTCAACTGAAACAGCGTCATATGTGCTGGGGTAAGGTGTTCATATGTGTTGTTGAGGAGGGTTTGGGACGAGAAAACGTTATAGAAGGTGCATGGTTGCGGCGCGGTCGGATTCGGAGCCGGTTGTGAGTTGAAGCTCGGAGAGGTGAAAGAGTTCTTCGAGATTGTTGGGAAGTAGAAGCGGTGGTGGAGTTGGTGGTGGTTGTTGTGGCGGAGGAATAGTGGTGGTGGTGGTGGAGGATGTTGTCGGGAGAGAGAACCTCCATTAGGTGAAACTTTGGGAGGTTGTGGAGGAAGAAGAAGAGGTGGATGACTCGCATGAGTTGCGAAGGTTGTGAGGCAGTGGTAGTGAGTTGAAGCTCGGAGAGGTGAAAGAGTTCTTCAAGATTGTTGGGAAGTAGAAGCGGTGGTGGCGTTGGTGGTGGTTGTTGTGGCGGAGGAGTAGTGGTGGTGGTGGTGGAAGGTGTTGTCGGGGGAGAGAACCTCCATTGGGTGAAAGCTTTGGGAGGTTGTGGAGGAAGAAGAAGAGGTAGAGGACTCGCATGAGTTGCGAAGGTTATGAGGCGGTGGTAGTGAGTTGAAGCTCGGAGAGGTGAAAGAGTTCTTCAAGATTGTTGGGAAGTAGAAGCGGTGGTGGCGTTGGTGGTGGTTGTTGTAGCGGAGGAGTAATGGTGGTGGTGGTGGAAGGTGTTGTCGGGAGAGAGAATCTCCATTGGGTGAAGCTTTGGGAGGTTGTGGAGGAAGAAGAAGAGGTGGAGGACTCGCATGAGTTGCGAAGGTTGTGAGGCGGTGGTAGTGAGTTGAAGCTCGAAGAGGTGAAAGAGTTCTTCAAGATTGTTGGGAAGTAGAAGCGGTGGTGGCATTGGTGGTGGTTGTTGTGGCGGAGGAGTAATGGTGGTGGTGGTGGAAAGTGTTGTCGGGAGAGAGAACCTCCATTGGGTGAAGCTTTGGGAGGTTGTGGAGGAAGAAGAAGAGGTGGAGGACTCGCATGAGTTGCGAAGGTTGTGAGGCGGTTGTAGTGGTGACGGCGGTGGCGGTGGCGGTGGTGGAGGAGTGCTGGGGAGGGGTGGTGAGTGGAGGGTGTTGCCGGTGGGGCTAAGAACAGTTTGGGCAGGCAGGGGATTTTTAGTTCCTACAACAACTTCTAGTGACATGTGGCACCTGCATTTGACAACTCAGCCTCCACCTGACACGTCATCCAGACAACCTGTTGGCAACTGGTCACAGGGGTCGATACGTTCACTAATGTTGATGGTTGAGGACCTGGTTGAGGTTTCTGGATGATAAAGGTGCGACATATCTCAATTTAAAATGCTCAGAAGCCGGAAAGAGTATTTACCCAAAAATTTGTTAATCCAAATTAACTTTTAATAGATAAATCAACAGTTTAACATATCATATACAGAGAAAAAATAGTAACAGAATAATTAACCAATCTTATAAAAATAAAAATCAAAGAACGAAAAAAGTATTTTTTTTAGAGAACCTCATTGTCGGAAGTCGTTTAAAATTTTTTCTTTATAAAATTTTTTCTCTATATTTTTCCTTTTCAAATTAATTTTCCCTTTTTCTCATCGTGCATACTGCATAGTAACAAATAGAATCATTAAATTTTATTGAAAAAATATAAAATTTAAAAATAAAAAGTTTGTTATAAAATTTGACAAAACAAAATTTTAAGATAAATAGAAACTAAATATAAATATTGTTGGTGTAAAATTCACTCTTTAGGTAAATGTTTAGAGATAGTAAAATGATAAAAATTTTGAATGACTTTAATTAGTTGTATTTCCTTAAAAAGAATACCGAACCAAATTGTTGCGAAATTTTATAAAAATCTATATAAAAAAACCATCCGAATAGTATTTTATTTTTAATTAAGAATAAATGGATGAAATATCATATTGTTTCCAAAATTTATAAAATTTTAGACGAATAATTTATAGCGTTAGATGGATAAAACTCACAATCAACAAGGGATAAAATATTAATAGAGAAAGTCTAGGAGGCCAATAACTTTTGTGTTTTGTGGCTAACATTTAATCATCAAAAGAAAAGTGAGTGATCTCTCATCATTAAATATAATCTCACACAATTAAAAATACTATTGATAGCCAATTGATGGTTACAAAATACAAAAATTGTTGTTCCCTAGCACTCCTCAATATTAATTGGTGTAAGTATAAAAACTTGAAAAAAAATACTCAATACGATACCCAAATCTTGTTTAGTGGTAACATCAAAATTGTAAATCTAATTAGGAATGTGTACCAGTTGATAACAAGAATATTACAATTCTAAGCTAAAACTAACAGATTTCCGGTCATTAGTTGACAATAATATTGAATTTACCGCGGTCTTAAAGTCAACCTTCTCGTCATCGTTGAATGAGTATGTGAGCTTGACAATCTTCAAGTCATGCCACCAACACTTTGTATCACCAAAATGGTCAAACCACTCCTGCTTTTTTCTGCCCATCAGCAACTCATAGACAAACTGTTGTGTTCCCAAAACAACAAATATAATTAGTTAAGAGTTAGAGACACTGCACCCCATTTATATAAGTGTGAATTCTCTTAATTTTTTTTTAATTATTATTTGATAAAATGTGATCTTTAACCATTTAATATTTTCTCTTGATATCATTTAACAAATATAAAGTGAGAGTCCACATTTTACCAAATAATGGAGGGAAAAAAATTAAGATGACACATTCTCCTGGTTATATATATTGTTAACCGAGAATCAATAGTATTGTTCTGAAAACTACATCAAATTAGTTGGTTTAACCAATTAATCAAAAATTGGTAACTGATTCAGATAAGAAAATCAATTACAAAAATTCGATAAAAATCAATAAAAAGGTCAAAAAAACATTAAATAAGTTGAATCAGTTCAAATTTTTACTAGAAAAAACTTGTTAGAAGTTACTTTTTATAAAAGCTTTTTTTTGAATATATATATTATACAAAATATATTATTATAATATCTAATTCAATTCTGATTAAACTTCAATTAAATATTTAAACATTCAGTTTTACCGATTCAATAATGAACGATCTAATTTTTCAGAACCTTGATTGATACAGGGTTGTGAGTGGTTCACGAAAATATTGTAAAAACATTAATGGCGAACCAATACTGATATGACAAAAAAACTAATAAGCATACCACAGTGAATGGTTTCATGCCATAATCATCCTGAAAGAAGAATGAAATAGTTTTTGGACAGCAACAAGAGAGCAACCAATTCATATAATGGAAATACAGATCCTCATCCTCATTTGGAGAAGAGTCCAATTCCAAGCATTTGATACTAGGAGGAATGGATGAAACTTGCTGTATACTCAGACAATTCTGTTCAATCTACATAAATCATGATGCATAAAAGCAAATAAATTAATAAATAAATAGAATTGGAACAGATATGCAAGCAAACACAATGAATTAATCAAGTAACTAGCTAGCTAGTGAATCTACTTACCCCATCCATATGATAGACAGAGAGGGAGAGTGATGCCAAAACCTTTCGTGGTTTAATGTTTAGGATAAATTCCCTCAAGCTATAATAACCACGCCTAGAATCATGGGCAGGAGAAGCATCGAATACCAAATGATCAGAACTTGTTAGGAAAGATATAATAGCTCTGTCATCCCCGCAATAGTAAAATGATAATAAATTTGGAGCATCAATATTCACCTCCTTCAAGTCAGAGTTAACCTCCAAGATCATGAGTTGAGCACTCGAAATATTAATTCTCTCTAACATATTGCAAGAACACAATTCCAAATGCTCAAGGAAAGGGAAATTATGAAATAGATCAAGTAACCACTTCTCTGTATTACTGGAGTTCCTCAGCCGCAAACATCTCAATCTTGTGAAACTGTCTAAATTCAACCTGAGGGGAGCTTCTAAATTATAGAAAGGACCATATGCATAACATAAGTTCTCAAGATTTGGAGCATCAATATATACCTCTTTTATTCCTTGAATTTCAGCTTCCTTTAGCTTTTGTAGACCATGCAAGAATAATGATTCCACAAATTTTTCGTTTTCAAATGGATTCTTCTTTTTATATACTAAACAACAAGATACAGTTAAATCTTCAAGCAGGGGACAGTGAGAAATGAGATGCTCAATAATTCCTTTATCTTCAAGGAGTAGATCACGTAAACATAGTGTTCTCAGTGAAAATAACTTGATAGAATGATTGAAGAATGATTGGTTAAGTTTTATTTTTCCTTTCAACACCAACTTAGTAAGAGATTTAACTTCAAAGACACAACGTGGTAAGTCATATGGTGGAACACGATAGGTGTCAAAGTAGAAGAGGCAAAGCTCAAGTACTTCCACACGATTTTCGCTAACCATGTTCATCCAAAGATCAAAATGATGGGACATATACTTATTGTGTTCTCGCATCATGTCGAGCTTAAATACTTTTATTGTTAAGCTTTGCTCACGAAGCTTCAACAATCTTCTCGTGACATAGCCAATTAGTTTGTCTAGTTTGCTAATTATCTGAGGACTATAAGAACCAAAAATAATTCTGTCGCAAATGGATAATATGGGAAATGAATACCATGTGTCTCTCCATTCATTTGACAAAACACTAGTCATAGCCGCATCTTTTTCTGGCAACCTTGCAAGAATGTCATGAAGTATAGGTTTTGGCAGAGCAGATATTCGGTCCATTTCTTCATAACATCATAAGCCGTTGAAAAAAGAGTTCTAAACGTCAATATAAATGATTTATCAGAGTAACGGAAGGATCTAATGTCTAAAAACCTCAAAAACAAACTCTTTTAAATCAACATGGCATCTGGTAGAAAATGGAAACTTTTATTTTAACCGAACCCTATGGAAACTTTTATGTAAAATTGCCATCCAGAATTTTCAGAAAATAAACAACATCAAAGACTTACGAGAAGCAAAATAAAACAGAAAAAAAAGGGGAAAAAGATCCACAAGCAGAATGAAAGAGAGATATCACAGATATGTTTGAAGTTCTACGAGGAAGATGCATTTACCGAAGAAACTTTGCCGCTTCGTTCAATCTCTCTACGACTCCTCTGTTGAGAAGTAACCGCAAGGGGTTAACAATACTAAATTATTCTTCAATTCGCTTTATATATAGTTGCTATCACTAATGACCTAGGGCTTGTTTAAGTAAGTTTTTAAGAAAAAATAATTATTTTTTATAAAAAGATTTTAAAAAATAAAAATAATTTTATATTTAAATATCTATAAAAAAAATTTTATATATCAATTATATTTTAATATAATAATATAAAATATTTTTTGTTTATTTATTATAAAAACCGTAATTTTAAAAAAATTTACCTTTTTAAATTTTTCTTTGTTAACTCGTTTACACTGTAAACGAGATAGCAGTGCTTGTATCTCGTTTACACGGTAAACGAGATAAGGCATGTCCGCGCCTATAAGTATAAGTCGTTTACAGCATTGTTTCGGGTCCCATTTTGACTTAGTCAACCTCTTTCTCCCCCTTTTAACCCTTTCCTACTCTATTTTTGACTGATACAGTCATGGCGCTCTAGGTGGGAAACGACGGGGACATCAACAGGCTGAACGAGACGTCGCATTACGCCAAGGCGGCCGACTTCGAGGTTAATTGCGTTCTGTTCATTTAATCTAAGTATGTGGCCATTGTTAGGGTAGTCTTGTAGTGACAAGAACGTAATTAAATGGTTTTTAAAACTCTATTTGCTTGTGCAAAGTTGTTATGGCTTAATTATTGGTTTGGAACTCTGTTTTTGTTGTGCTAGGTTGTTAGTATTGATAGCATTCTAATTAGGATTTTATTATTGGCATATGTGATGTAGAGATATGTGTAGGGTTTAAACATAAAAGTATGTTTTTAAGTAAAAGTAGCTGTAGTTTAGATAGAAATATTTGCTTAAAACAATTACTAAACAGAAAAAAGTAACATATTCATTAAAACAAAAATTTATAATCATCTCTTTATGAGGTTGAATTTTTTTTATAATTCTTCAAAGGCCTCGACTTCTACTGCCTCGACGAATGAGTCATACCCTTTCTCCACCCGACGCCATCGTCCCGTATCTGGTTGAGGCCGAATTCGACCATATGATGTCCCAATATCATAAATGTTTAGGCCTTAAAAAACTAACATTCCCATGTCAACATGGCAAACTATACAAGGATGAATTTTTCACAGTAAATTTTATAAGAAATCAAATATTTTCATGTTAAATGTGTGCAATTATACCTATTATGCAATGATAGAGAGGATAATTTATTATTTAGTTTTCAAAAAATATTGGAATAACTATCCTGAAATTTTGAAAAGAAAAACTTATAAAATAAATATATTAGTAAAATAATATAATAAAAATTAACTATCATTATTTATATTTTCATCATAAGACTTTATTATTTTAATTTAAAATAAATAAAATTTTATTTTTTCACTTTATACTTCATCACTTTGAAGAAATTTGTCACATGCAGTGTGGTTACATATGTATCTCTAGGGAGGGAGAAAAAAGAAAAAAAAGACACAAACACAAATAATCATAAAACAATCACCATAAAACTATCCAATTTGAAGAACATCTCTTAGATTAAATCATTAAAGTATACAACGACGAGAGTACGGACCCTCACTTCTCCGAAAGATAGCGAGAGTGGAATTGAAATTTATTTTACGGTTTTGAGGGTGAAAACGAGAACAAGAATTTTTGCTCATTAAAAACTTAAACCATTCTGATCTTAAATTTTGCAATTATCAAAATTCACCTTGAACGGTGCATCGAAATCCAAAGCTTAATAGCATAGCTACTCAAGATTTAGAGAATCAATACGTACTTCTAGTATTCTTTGAATTTTAACAAGTTACATTTTAGAAAAGAAAAATACTTATATGATAATATCTTCATATGAAGATGACATTATAAACTCTTAGATGGTTAATTAAATATATTTAGTCAAACATATCACATCATATAATGGGTCACAATACCATTGCTTGTATCATTCATTTTGCACTTTCACCTAGAACAACCACATTATTCCGCTTAAATTGAAATTCCAGAATTCAATTGATGGCAGAATCTAGAAAATTCTAATAAATGATATCCAAATATACTGTGTCACTAGTAGATTATGTTAAGCAAAAAGATTTAACTTAGTATATACATAAGCACTAAGATAAATGCATACGCACACACATCTAAGAAACTCAAATGGGGAATGCATGTCTGGCAAGATTACAACTCTAAGCCAAAAGTGATTAATTCCTCAACAGGGGATTCTGGCAATGCATCTAACATGGCTTTAAGATCTTCAACATTTTCATAAGTCCTTTCTAAATGTGTGACCTTCACAACCTTCAACCCATGCCAACAACACTGTTTGCTCCTTGAACGGAGATAGCACCCGCACTTCTTTCTATCCATCAGCATCTCATAGAAAAACTGTTATTTTTGTGAAATAATGAGTAAAGTTAGAGGCTCCATATAACATTTTATTTATCTTGATAAGTATTTGATATTATCAACACTCAACAAATGAAACTTGGACTTAAAGTTGTAAAGGGGAAAATTCAAGCTGAAAATTTTGGAGACAATGACATACCACAATGAATGCCTTCATGTTAAAATTAGATTGCAAGCAGAATGAAATAGTTTTCGGGAAGCAACTTGAAAGCAACCAATTCATAAGGGGAAAATAGCGAGCTTCCATATTCATAGGAAAACATAATTGAACATGTTTAATACATGGAGGAGGTGATGAAACTTGCAATACACCCACACCCAGGATTTCTCTAATCTGCATAATTCAGGGTACAAACAGACAAATAAAGAGATGCCAAAACCTTTTGGGGTTTAATGTTTTGGACAAATTCCCTCAAGCTATAAACATGACGATGATTCATAATCACACCGTAATGAGCATTGAGTTCAAGTTGATTAGAAATTCTCAGAAAAGATATGACAGGGTTGCCTTTCCCGTCATACTCGCAGGATAATAAATTTGGAGCATCAATGTTGACCTCCTTCAAGTTAGAGCAATGTGATAAACTGAAGAACTTCAGTTCAGGACTTGGAATATTAATCCTTTCATGCTCAAACATAGAGCAATTATGCAACATCAAACTCTCAAGGAAAGGAATCCAATAAAACTGTTCAAGGAACCACTTGTTTGGGCTCCTCAAATTCTGCAAGCTCAACCATCTCAAATTTGTACAACTATCCAAATTCATCTTAAAAGGTGTATCCATATCAAGAGCACGATAATATAAGTTCTCAAGATTCGGAGCATCAATATATACCTCTTGTATTCCTCGGATATCAGCGCCCTTCAGCTTTTGTAGACCTTGCAAGTTGCAAGCTTAAATATTTCACTCAATAGGTCATAATCCTAGAATAGTGTGTATCCTCCACGTGAAGGGTTATATACATAACAAAAATGAAGAGTTAAATGCTCAATCAAAGGACAATGTGAAATGAAATGCTCGATAACCCTTTCATCTTCAAGAAGTACATGACTCAAAGACAATGTTCTCATTGAGAAAAACTTGAGCGAATGGTTTAAGAATGCAGGGTCAAGTCTAATCCCCTCTCTCAACACCAACTTAGTTAAATTCTTTGATTGCTAAGCCTTGGTCACGAAGCCTAGTTAATCTTTTACTGACATACTGAATGAACATGTCTAATTTGCCATGTAAATTAAAAAAATTGCGGCTGCAATAAGACAATATGGGAAATGAAAACCATGTTTCTCTCCATGCCTTTGACAAAACACTAGTCTTAGCAGCATCTTTGTCTGGTAACCTTCCGAGGATGTCATGAAGTATAACTTTTGGCAGACCGGATATTCGGTCCATTTCTTCTCAAACTACAGTTGTGTCCCTGGGATAAGGCGTTGAAAAAAGAGTTCAACATGTATCAGTATGGCATCTAGTAAAAAATAGGGACTAAGAACTTTTCAGGGACGAGTTTTTTCATATTAAAGCTCAAACTTTTCAGCATGACCCAAAATGTTGTGAACCGAACCCTAATTAAAATTGCCATCCGGAATTTTCAGAAAATGAAAAACAAAAAACAAAGAAAGATCCACAAGCAGAATGAAAGAAAGATATGTTTGAAGTTCTACGAGGAAGATGCATTTACCGAAGAAACTTTGCCGCTTCGTTCAATCTCTCTCCGACTCCTCTCTTGAGAAGTAAACGCAAGGGGTTAAAATTTAAAAAGATTGCTCTTGAATACGCTTTATATATGGCTACTGTTTAGATCAGACTCGTCAAAATCAAAGTTTAATTTTATTAATTTTTATAAGTTTTTTCCAGATTTAAAATCTGACCAATTTAAAGTTTAACAAGCTCATAAATTTATTTAAAAAAGCAATTATCCAAATCAGTTTTTAATAAATTTAAAATTGGATATTTTAGTTTTCAAGAAAAATTAATACACAGATTAATTCTTAAAATTTTATTTTGATAGACAAATCAGTCTTCAGTTTATTTTTCAGCAGAATAATTATCCAAATCAGTCTCCAAAGATTTTAAAAACGGACATTTTAGTCCCCAAAAAAATTAATATACAAATTAATCCTCCAATATTTTTTTCCGTTAGACAAAACAGTCCTCCGTCTAAAAAGAAAATAAAATAAAATT
>NC_029780.3:4786423-4789583 GCF_000817695.3 Arachis duranensis
TTTTGATAATTTTAACATAGTTTTTGGGTATGTGTGTATATTTTTCTTTATCATATTCTCTATTTTGATAAGTTAAATGGATTAATTTATCGAAAATTTAATTTTTAATGAGTGACTGATACATACCAACGAACTATATCTTAAATAATATAATTTTTTTATCTTTTGTTCATACCCTGGCCCAATAATAAAGGCCCAGGACCAAAAGAAAGGCTTAGTCCAGAGAATTGAGCCTTACTACACACCGACCTGGTGTCAAGAAGTCGGTGTTGACTACGACTTGTCCTAAAGAAGTCGGGCACGAGATTAGCTGGCAGATAAACACTCATTCAAATGAGTAACCGCCCCTAAAATCTCTCTAACCGCTTCATTAAGCCATATCTTAACCTCCCCAAGATAATGGGACGGTTAACACCCTAAAGATACGGTACTACTCCAACGGTGGTTATTGGCTCACCACTATAAATACACTGACACCCCTCAGGTATCTCTAAGTCCAATATTCTCTAGACCTGCTCACACTCTTGCTAACTTAGGCATCGGAGTGTCTTTGCAGGTGCCACCCCCTCTCCTCACACAAACAAGTCGGACGGAGCCTCCCGAGTTGCAGATCCATTCGGAGCCCTCCTCCTTCATACATTTGGACCAACCAACGCCATCCACCCATTAATCTCCGGTTACCCACCGTAACATTGGTGCCGTTGCTGGGGACCCGAGAGATCATCCACCGATGGCGGACAGATCCCACGAAGAAGGTCATGTGGAGACAGACTCTGAACAAGAGAATCTGGACACAGGCAATAACGACGTGGACCTCGCCCTCCACCAGGAAATTGATAATCAGCACAGAGAAGGCACCTCCGGAGTAAAGAACCCGAAGGTAAACTCCTCAGAAGGGCGCGAGTCAGAAAAGGAAGGACCATCCCATGTAACTGAACTCATGGGATTAGTCCACAGCCGCCTAGAACAGTTAGAACAAGAGCGGGAGCGGCAAAAGGAAACTGAAAAGAGCCTAAAAGAGGAGATGGAACGACGAAAAGAGTTAGAAAGAAAACTCTTACAGTTGGAATCCTCCCTCAAAAGTCGCAACTCCCGTGACGAACAAGAAGAGCCGCCCTTAGGTGGGGAAGATCCTTTTAGCGAGGACATAATGAGAGCAAAAGTTCCGAGGAACTTCAAAAGCCCCGATATGGACCTTTACGATGGAACCACGGATCCAAAGCATCACCTGAGCAACTTCAAAAGTCGGATGTACCTAGCCGATGCTTCCGACGCTACGCGATGCAAAGCCTTCCCGACCACTCTATCGAAAGCAGCGATGAAGTGGTTTGATAGCCTCCCTCCGAGGTCGGTCACTAGTTTTGAAGACCTCTCAAGGAAGTTTTTGATGAGGTTCTCAATCCAGAAGGACAAAGTGAAACATGCACCGAGCCTCCTGGGAATAAAACAGGAGGTCGGAGAATCTTTATGAGCCTATATGGAAAGGTTCAACAAAGTATGTTTGGAGATTCAAGACCTGCCCACAGAGGCAGTCATAATAGGGTTAGTCAATGGACTCGGAGAAGGTCCCTTCTCGCAGTCCATATCTAAAAGACACCCCGTTTCTCTAAGTGATGTACAGGAAAGAGCTGAAAAGTACATCAATATGGAGGAAAATGCCAAGTTGAGAGACTTGAGTTGGCGACCTGGGCCCCCTCCCTCAACAAAAGAGAGGGAGCGGGAAACCAAGAAAAAGGAAGAACTCGGTCTCGAAAGGCCAAGAAAATATCACTCTTATACTCCTCTGAAAGTTTCTATAGTGGATGTATACAGAGAGATTTGCAACACTGAGAGATTGCCACCCCCTAGACCCATTAAAAATAAAAAAGGGGGAAGCCGCAGCGATTACTGCGAGTACCATAAAATATATGGTCACTCCACAAACGACTGTTACGATCTTAAAAATGTGATAGAAAAGCTGGCTAGAGAAGGTCGGCTTGATAGATATCTCATAGAAAGGTCGGACGGTCATAGAAAGGTCGGACGGTCATGGAAAGAGAAAGCGAGACGATATGGATAGAAGAGACCCACCACCGCAGACACCAGAGAGACATATCCATATGATCTCAGGAGGGTTCGCAGGAGGAGGACTTACCAAATCCTCTCGCAAAAGACATCTCAAAAGAGTTTACCAGGTCGGGGAAGAATCACCCGACCTCCATACTATTTCATTCACAAAAGAAGATGGGCAAAGAATAATCCCTGGACACGATGATCCAGTAGTAATAACTATGATCCTAGCAAATGCCCATCTCCACAGAACCCTAGTAGACCAAGGAAGCTCGGCGGACATTCTTTTCAAGCCGGCTTTCGACAAACTCGGCGGACATTCTTTTCAAGCCGGCTTTCGACAAACTAGGGTTAGATGAGAAAGAGTTGAGAGCCTACCCCGACACCCTATACGGATTAGGGGACACGCCAATAAAACCACTAGGATTTTTGCCCCTTCACACCAGTTTTGGAAAAGGGGAAAATCAAAGACTTTGAGTATAGACTTCATAGTCATTGATGTGGGGTCAGCGTATAATGCTTTAATCGGCAGAGCTACCCTTAATCGGCTCGGAGCAGTGGTATCCACTCCCCACCTCTGCATGAAATTCCCGACCTCAGCGGGAATAGCCACGGTAAGGGGAGACCAAAAATTGGCGAGGAAATGCTACAATGAAATCCTAAATCTGAGAGGAAGGGGCAGAGAAGTTCATACAATAGAGCTCGGTGGCGCAAGGGCCAGAGAAGAGCTGCGACCACAACCGGGTGGAAAAACCGAGGAGATACAGGTCGGTAAAGAGGAAGGGAAAAATACTCATATAGGAGCCAACCTGGGGGAAACCCTAAAACAAAAATTGACCAAGCTCCTAAGAGATAATTCCGACCTCTTCGCCTGGAAGGCCTCTGACATGCCGGGGATAGACCCGGAACTCATGTCCCACAAGCTCTCGGTTTATCCAGGATCCCGACCTGTACAACAAAGAAGATGCAAGCTCGGTCCAGAACGAGCCCTAATAGTAGAAGAGCAAGTACAGGCGCTCCTGGAAGCCGGCTTCATCAGAGAAGTCAAGTACCCAACATGGCTAGCCAATGTAGTGCTAGTCAAAAAACAGAATGGTAAATGGAGAATGTG
>NC_029780.3:4791775-4795804 GCF_000817695.3 Arachis duranensis
GGGGCACAAAGAGGAGCTCGACTTGCTCCCCGAAGTTCGAGAAGATGCCCGGATAAGAGAAGCAGCATTGAAACAAAGGATGACTACAAGGTACAACAAAAAAGTCATTCGGAGAACATTTGCCCCGGATGACTTGGTCCTGATCAGAAACGACATTGGAGTCAACAAATCAGGAGAAGGAAAGCTCGCCGCAAATTGGAAGGGACCATACAAAGTCAATGAAGTTTTAGGAAAAGGTTATTATAAAGTAACCGACCTGAACGGCACTGAGTTCCCAAGGTCGTGGCATGCTTGTAATATGAAAAGGTACTACAGTTAAAAGTGAACTCTACTCCCTGATGTACTCTTTTCCCAACTTCATGATTTTTTCCCAAAATTAAAGGGTTTTTTCTGGAGAAGGGTTTTTAACGAGGCATCATAGTAGAGGCTAAGGGAAAATAGGATATTAAAACCCTTAGTAGCAAGAAGGTACCTCCCCAATTAATAAAGATGTTTTTTATCTATAATATCTCTTACAAACTCCTTTCTATTTTTCTAAGTCTTTCTACGAAACGCGCCGACTTAAGCTCGACAAAACGTGAAAATCTCATGAACCGACCTAGATGGTCGTCAGGATAAAACGACGAGGTACAAGTCGGCGTAAAGAGGTTATATAAGCCGATCGTAAACAACTTAGAAACAACTCGACTCGTAAGTCGAAACAAGACTCCGAGTAGAAAAGCTCGAAAAAACTTCGACTCAGAAGTCGGAGTGAAAAACCGAGCAGAAGAAAAACGCATCACAAAAATAACCTAAGTCATAAAAACCCAATAAAACATGGTTGGGCGTAAGGAATAACAAAAAAGAGATTGAAAAACCTAGGAAAAAGTTTAAAGGCTGCCTAAAAGTCCTTAAACAAAAAGGCTCGGAAAAACAGACGAGCTAATGGGAAAGGTTTTCGGAAAAAGATCAAGGGGACTTTGAAAAATCAAAATCAGAAAAGCATACACGCATAAGGTAACTTAAACCCTTATCCAAAAAAGGATATTTATTTTGTTAATTTAAAAACCCTTATTCAAAAGAGGCACTTGCTAAAATATTTTGTTTACGGCCTTAAAAGGCCAAAAGAAATTGTTCAAACGTCACCAAACAACATATAAAGAGTTTAAAAAAAGGGGGACTCACAGGCCGAGCCCCCATATAGCCATAAAAAATTATTTCTGCAGAGGAGTAAACGGATCACCACTACCAGAATCAGGAGGAGCGCCACCAGGACAGGGAAGAGAGGCATCCACAGGAGATGAAGAGGAAGTCGGAGGAACAACTGAAGAACTTGGAGCGTCCTTAGAACGAGGAGGGGACTCAATGATCCTCTGCCCCCGAGTCTTCAATTCTGACTCGAAAACGATTACGGGGACAGGAGGATCCACGATAGCACCATCAATAACAACTTTATCAGGATGTAAAGGAAAAAGATCCAAGTCGGGAGCGATAACTCTGACTTGCTCCAGGAAAATCCTCCAAGACTCCTCGGCACCATCAGCGATAGAGTCCTCCAACTCGGCATACGCATTCCGAGAATTCAGCAAATCCTCTTCACAGACACAAGATCTTGAAATAAACTCTGATAGCTCTCCTGTGTTGTCTTCCTCAAACTTGCCTCCATGTTGCATTGGGCCCGCAACTTGCTCTCCTTCTCCCGAAGGTTATCTCTCTCCACCCTCAGCTTGGCGACCTCCTCCTTCAACTCCCTCTCATGCTCCTGGTAAGAAAGAAGCCTCCCCTCCAGCTCCTCAACCTTCGAGGTTACCCCCAAAGAGCTGAGAGGAGTCTTCTCAAAAATATCCAAAAGCTTGCCACAAACACCCGCCGTCCTAAAACTCTCCTCAGCCATAATGGTGAGGTGGTTTCGAACAGAAACATCATCCATACTTATATGAGGATAGATGTTCTTTCGGACGAATGCAAGAGCATCCGCCTTAACTCCACCATCAAAAGAAGAGCCAGACTCTAAAGTCTTGCGCTTCTTCTTCTCTGGCTCAGGAAGAAGTCGGGCGGAGGGGAGTGGCCGAGATAAGGTTGAAGAAGAAATCACAATCGGCTGAGAGGGAGTCCCCACGTTCTGAGGAGGAGGAGGAGGAGGAGAGATGATCGCCCTGGCACCACCAGCCCTGACCCGGGACTTTGCTTTAGCCTCCTGAACTCTCTGGTAAGATTCTTGAGCATTCTTCTTTGCCATGTCTGCAAAAGAAACAAATAGCAAAAATTACAAGTCGGCAAACCTTAAAGTCGGCAGATACAAGTCGGAAATAAGAAATGCATATACTACCTAGTTGCGACTGAACAAAGGTCGGCGACCCCTGGAGGAATTTCCTAGTGTCCAAGTATGGGGCCCTCCCCCACACTTCTCGGAAAAACCCCACAATACAATGGCCGCCTCCACCTCGTCCAGGTCGTCTAGACCGTACTTCTCGCAAGGGGAGGCCTCCAACCAATAGAGGGGAAAGCGAGGGAAAGAATTCTTATCCAGGAAAAAGGGGTGGTGACCCTCTACGGCTTGCACTTTGAAAAAATAATTTTTGAAGTCATGGAAGGATTCGTCAAAAAGGGTGAAAATTCTCCGACCTTGTATGGCTCGGAAAGACACCCATTGCTGCTTATTATTTAGCCCACTAAAGGGCTTAGTCATGTGAAAAAGAAAGAAGAAAATCCTCAAAGAGGTCGGAAAGTCCAAAGCGTGACTGATAAATTGATAAATTTTTAGAAAACCCCAAGAGTTGGGGTGAAGTTGGGTAGGGGCAACTCGACAGTGGTGCAGAACAGATATTTCAAAATCCGAAAAAGGAAGAAAAACACCCAAACGGGTGATCATACATTCATACATAAAGAAAAAATGAGGGGCCGCCTCATTGGCCCTCCCAAAACAAACCCGGTCTTCCGGACCCGGGATTACCAACTCATATTTTGGCTCGTTCTCCTCCGAAGTACAAATCCTGTGGTGAGTACGAAGATGAGTAATAAACTCAGCGTCGACCAAGGGTTCCTCCCCTAGGACCGTGACATCAACCCACTGAGAAAGAACATCTACGGAAGCCATTTCTTTTTTCTTATAAAAGGTGACAAAAACCTACAAAAAGAAAAAAGAAAAGAAAAAATAAAAAACACGGTCTCTAAAGGGAGGAGATACGAAGCCAAAATCTACAAACCAACCTATCTACCCACAAAATAAAGACATGCAAACACAAAGCATGAAAGAAGAAAAGCTAACCTTTATCCTAAAGTGAAGGTTGGAAGAAGCAGAAGTCTCCAAACGCAAGAATGCAGCACGAACGAAGAAAGGAGAAATTTGAAAGATTGCAGAAACGGAAAAATGAAAGAGAGGGAAAGTATTTATAAACATGCTAAAGGGCATAATGGTAAAAACGGAGCAGTCATTAATGAGAGTGCACCGTTACCAAAGCCATCAATCCCTAAGTGCATCCCTAACGGACACGACGCCTGAATAGACGTAACTGTCAGAAACAAAAGGTCGCGAAAATCACGTCGGTTTAAAAACCCGTGTTTCCTCCAAGAAAGTCGGCTACGAACCCGAGTTAAAAACTTGAACCCAATCCCTAATGAGATCTTGGGCTCAAGTAGGGGCACTGTTCATACCCTGTCCCAATAATAAAGGCCCAGGACCAAAAGAAAGGCTTAGTCCAGAGAATTGAGCCTTACTACGCACCGACCTGGTGTCAAGAAGTCGGTGTTGACTACGACTTGTCCTAAAGAAGTCGGGCACGAGATTAGCTGGCAGATAAACACTCATTCAAATGAGTAACCGCCTAACCGCCCCTAAAATCTCTCTAACCGCTTCATTAAGCCATATCTTAACCTCCCCAAGATAATGGGACGGTTAACACCCTAAAGATACGGTACTACTCCAACGGTGGTTATTGGCTCACCATTATAAATACACTGACACCCCTCAGGTATCTCTAAGTCCAATACTCTCTAGACCTGCTCACACTCTTGCTAACTTAGGCATCGGAGTGTCTTTGCAGGTACCAC